>NC_140169.1:139856959-139876959 GCF_963971535.1 Notolepis coatsorum | reverse complement strand
ATTCAGTCTACTGCAGCCTTCTTAGACTATGGCTAATTTGAACATATTGATCTGGAATACAGGGGGTCTCAATATACCGCATAAACGCACAAGTGTACTAATGTGGCTAAAAAGGAAGGAAGTGGACCTTGCATTACTGAGTGAAACACACCTTTTATTGGTGGATAACGCAAGACTGGCAAATACATTTTACCATAACATAAGTTATTCTTCTTTTGACACCAAGACCCGTGGGGTAGCCATAATAGCGAAGCGGAAATTGAATATTAAACTGTTAGATGTGTGGTCCGATGCAGAAGGCCGAATTACTATTGCTAACTAATTAACTCTGCTGATTTCTACTTACTTTTATGCTGTTCTCACTGCAGCAATGCTGTAACTACCTGATTACGCATTAATAGTAGGAGCTGATTTTAACGCAGTTTGGGATCCATTGATTGATAGGTCCAGTCACACTGAAACCCCTGATCAGAAGCAAGCTACCACGGCCCTACGGGCCTGGTCTAAGGACACAGGGGTAATCGATATGTGGCGATAGCTCAACCCATCCGCTTAGCAGGCGCCCCGACC
Organism: Notolepis coatsorum; assembly: GCF_963971535.1. Lineage (NCBI taxonomy): Eukaryota > Metazoa > Chordata > Actinopteri > Aulopiformes > Paralepididae > Notolepis > Notolepis coatsorum. The sequence continues at coordinate 139,876,389 of NC_140169.1, read as the reverse complement.
GAACTGTAGGAGTCGCTGTTTACAACGACCCGGACCCACCCCGCCAGCTTCTCCCACCCTCTAATACAGCCAATTGTATTAGTGCGGACGGCCAGCCAAGCTGGTGACAACCCCGGAGCTGTGAGCTGGATTCGAACAGGCGAATCCAGCTCACAGCTCCGGGGTTGGTGACGAACGCAATCTCCGCTCGGCCACCTAACCGCCCTCACATTGTACATTTTCGATAAAATACGTAAATATACTACTTATGTCTACAACATAACATACCTTTCTCCCTGTGGTCGATTAGTACTTTATTTACATAATTAAGCAAGGTTGGGTTGCTCAGGAGGTAGAGCGGTCGTCTGGTAATCAGAAGGTTCCCGGTCCGATTCCGGCTCCTCCCGGCAAGTGTGTCCAAGTGTCCTTGAGCAAGATGCTTAACCCCTAACTTCTTCAACCATGAGCGGTTGCTTCCACCATCTGTGAGTGAATGGGTGAATGTGAGGCACGAGTTGTAACGTGCTTCTGATAAGTGATATATAAATGCAGTCCATCTATCTCTCCATCAAACAGTATGAACCTTCACGATGCGGTTTGGCCATAATACAGTTTGATATTCACTGGGTGGCTACGATGGGGGGGGGGTCACAGGTCCACTCCCCAGGCCAGTGGCGGCTGGTCAATAGGGGCGCTAGAGCGCCGCCCTCCCTGGTTAAAAGAGAGAAGAAGAAGATTTTTTTTTTATTTTTAAATTTTTTTAAAGCCCTAGAAATAAAATAAACATGTTTAAAATGAATAATATTTACTCATTTTACGTATGTTTGTGTTTCCAATGCACAATATAACGTTAATATATCAAATATAAATAATTGTTTTCATTAACAGGAAGTGACTGTCTGCTAGAGAATAATACCGCCTCTATACTTTCCATAGCCGCATTTCTCCTGGGCTAGACGCATATCGCTTACAGTGGGCGTGCACTGGTTTCATCGCTGTATCCGTCGCAGCCAATCAGTGCGTAATTCGCTGTGAGTTGAAATATGATGTATTATGATGGAAACCGGGCGCGCTTTCAAGCAATCTATTATCATCTAAGCAAGCAGCGTCAATACTTTCCATAGCCGCATTTCTCGGAGACGCTCTCTGATTGGCCGACGCCAGCTTCTACACCAGCCACTATTCGAAGTAGGAGGGACTGGGAGTCGGAGACTCATGTTACTGACCACTCTCTCTCTCTCTCTCTCTCTCTCTCTCTCTCTCTCTCTCTCTCTCTCTCTCTCTCTCTCTCGCTCTCTCTCTCTCTCTCTCTCTCAACACAGCGTGTTAATTTTGCAGCGTGTGATGCATAATGTATGAATGAATTAATGGTAACTTGTTTAAAATGACAAGATATATAGGCCCTATATATGTGTTCATTATTGTATTGATCATACGTGTACTAGTGTAGTATGAATGAACTCGACGTTGGAAACGTTGTCAGTCAGTGTCCGCTTGGTCAGCTTGCCCCCCCCCCCCCCCCCCCCCCCCCCGCCCCCCCAAATGTAGTTCACACCGGCCGCCACTGCCCCAGGCCTATAAAACGTACTGCGTGTTAACAAGTCCCACTGTATATCTTACAGCAGCTGCATGATTGTGTTAGATTCCTCCCAGTGCTCTTCCAGGCGGGAGGAGTGTAATCCTGTAATGCTGCTGTTCACAGCTCTGGTGAGCTGAGGTCAAGACCCCCAGGAGATCAGCCACGTGCTGCTGCTGCTGCTCACTCACTCACTCACTCACTCACTCACTCACTCACTCACTCACTCACTCACTCACTCACTCACTCACTCACTCACTCACTCACTCACTCACTCACTCACTCACTCACTCACTCACTCACTCACTTACTCACTCACTCACTTACCCACCCACCCAGCCACCTACTCACTCACTCACTCACTCCACTCACTCACTCACTCACTCACTCACTCACTCACTCACTCACTCACTCACTCACTCACTCACTCACTCACTCACTCACTCACTCACTCACTCACCACCACCCACCCACCCACTCACTCACTCACTCACTCACTCACTCACTCACTCACTTCACTTACCCACCCACCCAGCCACCTACTCACTCACCACTCACTCACTCACTCACTCACTCACTCACTCACTCACTCACTCACTACTCACTCACTCACTCACTCACTCACTCACTCACTCACTCACTCACTCACTCACTCACTCACTCACTCACTCACTCACTCACTCACTCACCCACCCACCCACTCACTCACTCACTCACTCACTCACTCACTCACTCACTCACTCACTCACTCACTCACTCACTCACTCACTCACTCACTCACTCACTCACTCACTCACTCACTCACTCACTCACTCACTCACTCACAACGTCCCATATAGTCACCTAGTGAGTCACCATAGTGAGTCACCTAGAATGCATATTTTGTAGAATGCATATTTTTCCTTTAGATACTTAAGTTCATTCAAGAGCAAATACTTCTCTACTTTTACTTAAGTAGAATTTTAATGGATTGCTTTGACTTTTACCAGAGTACTCATTTATCTGGGTATTTCTACTTTTACTCAAGTAAAGGAACTGTGTACTTCTACCACCACTGGAAATGACCATGAAGATAGATGACCAGGAAAAACTCGCTCTATGGGTCAACTTCTGTGCCTTTGCCACTCCTGCCAGTAACAAGCTCCTCCATCCGTGACGCCAAATAGCTGCCAACGAAATCCAGCCACAAGGATAAAGGTGATAAGGGACAAAGTCATTCAATCAAAAGAGTGTACTGCTGAAAGAAATGGTTTATTCAAAAGACATTTTGTGTGAATATCTTTATATAATATAGTGAAAGAGTGTTGCCTCAGCATATTTTCCATGGCAGCCAAGTACTGTCTCATAAATGTATACTGTAACCACACTGCTTTCACTGACTTGTCATTTTTATGAATTCTGGTTTAGTGGCCTTAACCATGGCTTCTCCGTGAACCTGTGATCCTTTCATAATTGCTTCTCCGCTGCTGTGCAGGTGAAAGAAGATGCTAAGGGCAATGAAATTTGAAAGGCAGATGTCCACAATAGACCTTTTTCAGTTGCTAGCGAAACAGGTGTCGGGGGGGGTGGGGGGGGGGGGGTGGAATGGGCTGTCACCATGGTGCAGAGTTCAGCAAGGTGACAGCTGAGGGAAAGAAGCTGTTCCTGAGCCTGCTGGTCCTGGAACTGATATTCCTGTAGCGCCACCCAAGGGTGAGGAGGGCAAACAGGCGAGAGGTGACCTTGATGATACTGCGTGCCTTCCTTAGACACGTTTGTGTTGAGCGGTGTACCGGTGATTTTCGGTTTTCACCAGCCTCTGCAGTGCTTCCAGTCCGAGGAAGAGCAGCTGCCACACCGGACTGCGGTGCAGTTAGTGAATAATTATGCTTTTCTATGGTGCATCGGTAGAAGTTCACCAGAATCGTTTCAGGAAGAAGAGACACTGGTCGAGGTGTCGAGGGCGCAAGAGAGGTCCTCGGAGATGTGGACACCACGTGAATTTGAAGCTGGAGACACGCTCGACCTCCGTCCCGTTGATATGGCTGCGTGCCGGCTCTCGTCTTCCTGAAGACGATGATGAGCTCCTTGGTTTTCTCCGTGTTGAGGGCCACATTGTTGTCGGCGCACCACTCCTCAAGGCGCTGGACCTCCTCCCTGTAGTCCGACTCGTCGCTGGTTTCACCACCGTTGATAATGGTGTTGTAGCCATGTACAAGAGTGCAGTCATGGGTGAAGAGGGAGTATATAAGTATAAGTATAAGTCTTTATTTGTCATCAGATTAACACACACACACACATGCGATGGGCAACCCACAGGAACACACGCACTGAATCGCAGACTAAATGTTCTCTGCACCTCCCATCCCGTCGTCCTTCCCCCCCCCAAGGGCAGCCGGGGACCAATCCAAGTGCTCCTGTCCGTCTTCGTCAGGGACGCGACAGCGATCTGTTGTGCATGTTTTTCCATTCAGTTTATCTTATCAGGAGGGGAAACCCTTGCGAGCACGGGGAGAGCATGCAAACAGAAAGGCCCGGGAGATACCCCACCTGGGTGACTGGCAACACGGCAACCTGGTCCCCAGGCGGGAATCGAACCCAGGACCTTCTAGCTGTGAGGGCGACAGTGTTAACCACTACAGGACAGGGCTCCGTGCACAGTTGAAGCTGAGGGTGGAGGAGGTGAGATTGTCTAACCCTAATATACTGGTTTCCACAAGGCCACCAGTTTTGGAGATGAGCTAAAGTTGATGAACGGAACTATTCTAACTGTGAACTTGTATTAGCTAACACTGCGACAGGCGAAAACACGTGGGCCGCCGTTTACAATGTTGTACAGCACTTGAAAAGGTCCGCATAAATTAGCATTTCGACTGTCTTCTCTTCATCGTCTGTACAAAGGGGATGTGGTGAAGTAGGTGGGAGGGGGGGGCGGGGGTTACGGACTCTGAATAGATGTAGTCAGAGAAGACCTTTTATCTGCAGTGATGATGACACAGATGAATAAGACAAGCGCTGTCGATCTAATCATGACTGTCTGAGAGGCTCAGCAGGGCACGGTGACCTTCGTCTGGGAACCTGGGCAGAGGAAGCCTTCGTTTGTGTGTGTGTGTGTGTGTGTGTGTGTGTGTGTGTGTGTGTGTGTGTGTGTGTGTGTGTGTGTGTGTGTGTGTGTGTGTGTGTGTGTGTGTGTGTGTGTGTGTGTGTGTGTGTGTGTGTGTGTGTGTGTGTGTGTGTGTGTGTGTGTGTGTGTGTGTGTGTGTGTGTGCGTGCGTGCGTGCGTGCGTGCGTGCGTGCGTGCGTGCGTGCGTGCGTGCGTGCGTGCGTGCGTGCGTGCGTGCGTGCGTGCGTGCGTGCGTGCGTGCGTGCGTGCGTGCGTGCGTGCGTGTGTCTTATCCGATTAGCAGTAGGAGTTCTGGTTTAACGTTTTTGATTAAGTAGTCCCATTAAAAAGTTGAATAGTGTTAGTCTCCAGACAGACAGACAGACAGATGGGGGCGACTACCTTGTAACATGAACTTGTTGCTGTGTAAACTCCTTAAAATCTCCCCAATAAATGTCTTTGTGGGAAGAGAAGTGGTGTTGCCAGATGTACGATAATTATCGTATTTGTACAATAATTTCCCATCTGTGCGTTTGCAGGCACGCACGCACACACAGTGATGTGACTGATGGCTTTGAAAATGCTGAAAAGTCTAAACCGTTGTGCATAGCTATATATAGACTATATAGACTATAGCAGAATCCATCAAAAGGTAATTCAAACAAAGGGTTGCACAGACAATTATTTATAAAGATTAGGAGTTTAAAGTAATCAGAACAGCTACAGGGGAGCACATAACATTTCGTGGCACAGTTTTCTTCACCGTGTGAATTCCCCTCAGTAGAAACTTGTAAGTTGCTATTTTTTTTTTTTTAACTTTGACCAGTCAGCTGGTTCTTTTCGCGTTTATCGCTTTTTCTGGTCAAGTACGACTGACAGAAACAGGTTGAATGGGGGTATAGATGGGGGGAAAGACACTCTGAGAAAATACGGCTAGTCCGGGAGTCGAACTCGCTACCCCAGATCCGTGACGCGCACGGTTGTCCCCGACGTCGAAATAGCGTTCGAGGTACGCGGTGAGCTACTGGAGCTCCCCTGTAAGTTGCTTTTGATAAAAGCGTCAGCTAAATGACTAAATGTAAATGTAAATGTGAGGTTTATAGGTGGGTGGGTGTGTGGATGGTTGGTTGGGAAGGATATATATGTATGTATGTATTTATATTTATGTGTTCTTGTTTTTGAATCTTGAATCTTGAATCTTGAATCTTTTGTTTATATCTTGAAGAAAAACAAAACATTCCAGAGGCAGGCAAGCAGCAGAGCATAGAAGTTGACAGGCTTCAAATGTGAAAGTATATAATAAATGTTTGCCATGTTTTCTATGCAAAATCCTTTTCTTCAAAGTACAGTAACTAGTAACCGATGGGTTCAGATAAATGTAGTGGAGGAAAAAAAGTTAAATATTTCCTTTGAAATGTAGTGGAGTAAAGGTATAAATTTCCCTAAAAATTAAATACTCACATAAAGTACAAGTAGCTCGAAATTGTACTTAAGTACAGTACTTGAGTAAAAATACTTAGTTACTTTCCACCACTGGTCATTTCCTTCAGTACACTCAAGATCCCTTTCATAGAATAATTCCAAAGAGGTTTATACGGGTATGAGCCTTGTTTTACTCATGGGACCAGAGATACTTAATGGTGTGGACACTCAGTGCACAAGGCTCAACAGGTTGGCATGTTCAACACACACCTGGCACTGGAATATTCATCCAAATGAATTTTGGTGAGTGACATGTACTGTACAGTACCTAGGATTATAGGAATAGAATGATGATTGGTGTCATCATAGAAACATTGGAAAATGGTTTCAACACTTCCTCTTTAAGACTGGCTGCTGAGGAAACCATTAGCAAGGATAAAACATGATCAGTTGTGAAGTCTATACCTACCATGAAAGTAACTAATTACTTTTACTGATATTGTTTCATGGTGGTGTAGTGGTCAAACACTATCGCCTCACAGCAAGAAGGTCCAGGGTTCGATTCCCGCTTGGGGACCAGGTTGCTGTGTTGCCAGTTACCCAGGTGGGGTATCTCCCAGGCCTTTCTGTGTGGAGTTTGCATGTTCTCCCCGTGCTCGCAAGGGTTTCCCCCCCGATAAGATAAACCCAATGGAAAAACATGCACAACAACAAGATCGCTAACGCTGTGGCGTCCTTGACGAAGACGGACAGGAGTACTTGGATTGGTCCCCTGGCACGGCTCACGTTGACGCCTGTCTGCCCTTGGGGGGAAAGGACGATGGGATGGGTTAATCGCAGAGACGAATCACATGCATGCATCGCATGTGTGCCGATTGATGACCTCTGAGCAGGTCCTAAATTATTATTATTATGCCACTATGTATATTTCAAATTTTGAATGCTTTTTTTTTTTAATATGAACTCTTGTTACTTTAAATAAAATGCTTTTCGTTTTATGGAAATTATGCACTTTTGAGAGCAGATAATCTGAACCAGCAGAGCTTGACTATCAATTCATTGGTGTTTGAACACTCCCTCCCAGGCACTGACATACAAGCATGTCACAGAATATACAATGTGAACTTTCACTGTTGATACTTGGTGGTCATCTGTACAATCCACATTTTTGTTTATTTTAGTGACAATCAATTGGTCAATCATTGCTGTTGCACTGTATTAATAATAATAATAATAATACATTTATTTTATATAGCGCCTTACATTAGGAATCTCAAAGCGCTTTACATACATGGCATTATAGCATACAGACAGGGACAAACACAGTACATGGACTTTCACAATAACGACATAGTGGGGATAATACAGAGAGAGAGGGAGACAACTTAGAGACAAGACAGAGACAATTTTTAAATAATAATCCAATATTGACTTGCTTTGCATCTTGGTAATCCATGTTAACTACCGAGTCAGTCTTTTATTAATTCCAAACAAACTGCTGATGCTGCTGGTGATGTAAAACTTATCACTTCCTGTGTGCCAGAGGATTTTCTACCAGACACCAGTGCTTAGACCCCGACGTGGACAGCAAATGTAAACTGTAAAATGTCATGAACTAGATATAGGTAGGCCTAGAATTACTATTGTGTTATATCAGTTGACAATAGAATGTGGCAAAATATATATAAAATAAGTTATTTATACGAAAATAGAGATTATTAGTTACTTTAAAAGTCCATTCAAAATCTGTGTAATTTTTAATGGGGGACTCTCAGGGTACACTTCTAGGTTATGTTACGAGCCGGCTCAAGCTTGTAACAAGAAAGGGAGACACAATTTAAGAAATAACAAAAATAATTGATTTAAATATACTATATATATATATCAGCCAATATGAATGAGTATCAGTGTGTAAGCAGTGCATGGATGAGAATGTATGCGGCATGAATGTTGGAAGTGTAAAAACAAAAGCAGGCGTCTAAACAAAACAAAAGTAACAAAACAGGTGGAGAGAGAGAGAGAGCGAGACCAAAGGATGCCTCCATGTATATCGGACTGGGACACACCGACCCAGGTGTGCCCCAATTAGCCTGATGACCCCTCCCCCACCGACCCAGGTGTGCCCCAATTAGCCTGATGACACTCCCCAGCTCTGCTCTGCCAGCTCCACCCACCAATCCTGTGAGACAAGGACACAGCAGAGCAAGCAAGCAAACAATGTGGGGGAGGGTCATCATAGTTACGTAAAGGGATAGTCCAAAATTGTATATAGGATTTGTCACAAAGTAGGAGTGTTTTCAGGCCACCTGTACCAAGGTTTTGGTTTGTGCGATAATCAATTCTAATTTAAATCATTCTAAAACCTGTTGCTAAGTAACATGCATGCATCATGCCCCCATTGACTCTATTAGCATATTTAGTGTGATGCCACCTTTTTATTAATTTACCTTATGGTGTGAATCTTGATCGAATTGCATAGTGAGGATTATCGTTAAGTATCAGACTGATAACAGGGTATGTTTTAGGAAAATAAACAAAACAATACTATTCTGAAAAATACGTACTGTTTTTTATTTAATTTAATTTCAAACCTTTATTTCAACTTGTGAGACACAGAGGTTACCCTTATTTACAACGACGACAAGCTTACAAAACAAAGACACAGTTTATCAGCAAATTCATACATATGGGCACAACAAATAAGAAAAATACAATATAATATATATATAAATATAAAATATATATATAATATTACAAGTTGACACACAGTGGTCGGAGATCATACTTTTAATGCAGCAAAACAAGGACCCATATAGACCCATTATTTCCATTCCTGTACTCGTTGACTAGTTCATAGTTCATAGTTCAAGTTCAAGTTATGTTTTATTTGTCACATATTAGGTACATGTACATTACAGTGAAATGCTTGGTTCTGTATGAGCCCCCTGAGATTGTGCTTCATACAGTAAAAGTTAAAGAATAAAGACCAAACACTATACAAAAATATACAATAGGGTAGCGCAGCGGACTAAGATGCAGCGGTGCCTCCGGCTTGGTCAGTCGTCCCTACTGACACAATTGGCAGAGTCAGCGAGAGGGAAGCCGGTGGGGTGGGTCCTGGTCATTGTAAACAGCGACTCCTACAGGTCGGTCGGGGTGCCTGCTCAGCGAGGAAGGGATCTGGGTGAGGTAGTGTGTTCCTCCCACACGTTACGCTCCCCCAGTGAGAGTCCTCGCTGTCAAGTGAAAAGAAGCGGCTGGCTGCCTCCACATGTACCGGAGGGGACATGTGTGATAGGCTTCAACCCTCCCTAGACCGGTAAGTGGGGGTCAAATGCGCGCAACGACCAGGAAGGAATTGGCATAACAACAAAAAATTGGGATGGGAGAAAAAATACAGAAAAAGGAGGAGAAAAAGTAGATAAAAAAAAATATATATATATTTTTTTTATCTACTTTTTCTCCTCCTTTTTCACCACACAGTGGTGTCAGGAGAACTGCCTCTCCCTGAACGTCAGCAAAACAAAAGAGATGATTGTGGACTTCAGGAGGTCGGGGGTCAAGGACTACAGCCCCCTCAGCATCGACGGGGCACCAGTTGAGAGAGTGAACAGTTTCAAGTACCTCGGAGCCCACATATCCGAGGACTTGACATGGACCACACACATTGACAGTGTTGTGAAGAAGGCACGACAACGCCTCTACTTCCTCAGGCGCCTAAGGAAGTTCCAAGTCAGTCAGAAGATCCTTAGGAACTTCTACTCATGTACAATAGAGAGCATCCTGACCGGCAACATCACCTCCTGGTTTGGGAATAGCACTGCACAAGACCGTAGCAGACTACAAAGAGTGACACGTTCAGCCGAACGCACAATTAGAGGGGGGCTTCCCACCCTCCAGAACATTTACAACAAGCGGTGCAAGGGGAAGGCTAAGAGAATTATTAAGGACTCGAGCCACCCGAACAACTGCCTCTTTGAACTGCTGCCGTCAGGCAAGCGATACCGGAGTCTTATGGCAAGCACAGAAAGACTCAGAAGGAGCTTCTATCCCCAGGCCATCAGGCTGCTAAACGAACAATAATCGCTAAACGAACAATAATCACTATGCAACAACCATCAAATGCACACAGCACACACACCCACACGCACACACTCACTCAAACAAACAACACACTGCAGCACCCACTCTCCACACTTTAGATCACACAAACACACTTACACTTTATATTTATTGATAAAGGATTTGCACTACAACTCGTACACCTACTGTGAATTGTACCTAAACTGCACCTCGTCCATTTATGCCTTGCACTATATAGTATTGTATATTAGTACACTGCACAGTATTGTATATTGTATGGTAACTACGTCTACGAACATTGTACATATGTCTAAACTGAACACTGTGACCTCTTTTTTTACTTCAAATTTTTACTATGTCTTTATTTCATACTTATCTTGTCATGCACAGTCTCTGGAGCGCAACAGTAAGAAGCATTTTGTACAAAAGTATTCTGTACTTCTGTATGACAACTATTAAAGAAACTTGAAACTTGAAACACTTACCGGTCTATATATGTATATATATATATATATATATACAATAATACAAAACTAAAATGTACAACATGTAAAAATGAAATGCAAGATTTGAGTATTTTAGTAATAAATAGATACAATATGGTGTAGTGTTTAAAGTGTCTAAAGTGAATGTTAAAGGTGTATGTTTAAAGTGAGTGTGTGCTTGTGGATGTTGTGTACAGTGTGTAGAATGGATGAGTCAGTGTTCAGCCACCGCTTGTTGCACCAGTGATGGTGCTAGATGGCACTGTTGCACTGTGCAGCAACCATGCATCCAGCAGCTCTAATGAAGCAGCACTGTGAGTCCCTCTCTCCATAAGGGATTGGCATGACATTCAATATATTTAACTGACATCCTGTCCTTCAGCCTGGGGGCTCGTAGAACTGTGGCGTATGCTTGCTCAGCTCTTCTAATCCCTATTCGATGGTGAAACCATCGGAAATCACATCTAAGATATCTGTGTGTGCTGCTGCCCTTTTGGGGACGAGCCTGTCATGGAAAACATATATTTTTTTTTTATCTCAGTGTGACGAAGATAGAGGTTGATTTAAAATATTTTTATTATTATGTACCGTCATTTTTACAGATAACAATTTTTTTTATCTATTGTGAAGACACCTCAGAGATGATAATAATAAGTGTGTTTACATGCACATTCATATCTTTGATATATTTGATATATTTGTGGATACTGAAGAATTGTACTCTAGTGGTCTGTAAACAACACATCCTGTTTTCAACTGCTTGGATAAACTAATATCCTGACTGTGACAAACATGAATAATGATAGCTGCAGGGGATGTGCGGATATGAGCCTGGAGATACTGAAGCATGTGAACGCCATATCCAGTTCACCGTTGGGTTGCGTGGTCTCTCTCTGTGCTGTGATCTTTTGTTATATAATATCTGCAGCATTCTGTTTATTTGGGGATACTACTTTGGGCTGTGATGGCGGCTATGTAAACACCTAATACTGACCACGAGACAATAACTGGCCTAATACCAACTGTCCTGAACACTGTGTTCCCTTCATGCAAACCCTTGTAAGTGAGGATGGTGGGAGGCGACCGCAAAGCCTTGTCTGTGGGTGGTTCTTCTGCATGCGTTGTTAATAGTGTACCACACAGCAAATAGAGGGGCCCTGGAGTTGAAATTGTGCACCTCTGTTTATGCAAAATCATGCACAGGATATACAGTAGTGTGTGTGTGTGTGTGTGTGTGTGTGTGTGTGTGTGTGTGTGTGTGTGTGTGTGTGTGTGTGTGTGTGTGTGTGTGTGTGTGTGTGTGTGTGTGTGTGTGTGTGTGTGTGTGTGTGCGCGCGTGTGCGTGTACATTTGCATGTGTTTCGTTTGCAAACGGCAGCTTGTTAAAGGCGTCTTGCCTGGCGTTGAGCGTAGTGCGTGTTGTAGCATGTAGGGAGCATGATCATTCAAGGGCACAGCCTCTGCGCGGAGAGAGAGACAGAGTTAAACTGGGCTACATTAATTCACGTTCCTGCATAGATATTTCCCAGGGCACCAGGGGGCAAGAGCTCAACTTCATTTGACTTCATTGACCCACTTGCAGCTTATTGGAAAACCTGCTGTGCTGGGAGTAGCCTCTATGTATGCATGTGTTGTACATGCGCGCCTCTGCGCGTACAGTATACACACGTGAGAAAACGTGGATGGAAACGCCAAAGACATCCATGCAGATACATAGACGGTATATAGACATACACAAGTCACATTAAGCTGAACCAACCCGTTTAGTTCACACCCCATCAAGAAAGGCCAAGGAACTGCTGGGCCTGGATGATGCATGTTAATTCATGAGTGCTTCCATGGCTACGCACGCACGCACGCACGCACGCACGCACGCACGCACGCGCGCACGCACACACACACACACACACACACACACACACACACACACACACGCACACGCACACACCATCGCCTCTGATGTCTTGCCATGCAAACTGAATGGGTAAATAGATGGACTCTATTGTCAGGAGCGACAGACTGAAAGAGGAAAGACAATATGAATTCTAATGACATCATGCCGGCCTCTCTCTCTCTCTCTCTTCGAGCCAATCATGTAAATTCTCACCCGTCCAGCGCCTCTTTTAAGTACGTCAGAGCTCATACCCGCCAGCCGCGCGTCGCAATTAAATCACCCCCCCCCCCCGGATTTTTAAGGAGCTTTTCGCGCGGTTTCAAAGCCCCAGATTTTTACCGACTGATCTCGTTTTTGAAAGACAGCTAGCAACGGGGCAACAGTGAGCCTATTTCCTCAACCAATGGCCAGTGGGCCGTGAAGAAAAAATGAAACCGAAACAGTGTGATCCGTGAAAGCAGCTGAATTCATTTGGCTTTCATTAAGGCTTGTGATTAGAGCCCGTTGGGCATAGTGGACGTGGAGCGCAAACAGAGCATATCCCCGCCGTGCTTGCCTGCTGAATATCTATGAATATCATTTCATAAAGAATACGCTCCACAAAAGCAAACATTCGTGGGCAATATCAGAAATGTGGAAGAAGAAAAAAATACTCTTTAGAACTCGAGGCCGTATGCCGCAAACTTTCTGCGATTGCGAAGACCGAAATTACTCTCGTCAAGGGGATATTTGTCTGGAGATATTTGGACAGTGCATAATGGGGATATTTTCTGGGATATTAGTGGAATTAATTTGGACATTCAGACAGAGACTCATTGTTGCTAACCAAAACACTTGGCGTATGAAAAAGGTTGAAAAGCATGTTTTTGTACCAGAGACAAATCATCTTTGACAACATATAACCTTATATAACGCTGGGCTTCCCATGGGCTCTCGGCTACAGTGTATAATATACCTTTTCTAAATACTTCCGCCTGCACTCGTGACCCTGGGAGACATTGAAAACACTGTCAACACACAACATCTGCTAGATAGGTACATACTGTACATACATACAACCAGTATGTATGTATGCACACATGACAGACAAACAGACACTAGGTACTAGTAGGCACTTGTCCTCCGACATATAGAATACTGTTCTGACAGCGCAATATTGATGTAATTAAAGTATTTGGTGAAAAAGAAAAAAGTATTTATTCATAAAATAAGCGGAGCTGAAGCAAGAGCCGGATTTTGTCAACAAAGAAAATAAATAATAGGATAACAACAGACGTTTGAGACGTGTTGTTGATACACCATGACTCCATGGCTATACCTTCAGACTGCATCTCATATACTGTATGTGACTCAGTGGGAGCAGCACAAATCACATGGAATCTGATCTTTTCAATTCAGATTTGGGCCACTTTCATAATATGTGGTCCTAAATCAGATCATAGTCATACAGGTCTGATTTTCTTTGCAATGTGATCTCAGTCTGAACAGTCATATGAGAATTCATGCAACTTTTACGTCACTCTAGATTGACATTCATCACAATTATGTGGTGGCGGGAGACACTCTGTGAACACAAACATAGAAGACAGCTGTGATGGAGGTGGTCACTGGAGGGACAGTGAAGATATGTACAGTACAGTACAAACATGGAAGACAGCTGTGATGGAGGTGGTCACTGGAGGGACAGTGAGGATATGTACAGTACAGTACAAACATGGAAGACAGCTGTGATGGAGGTGGTCACTGGAGGGACAGTGAGGATATGTACAGTACAGTACAAACATGGAAGACAGCTGTGATGGAGGTGGTCACTGGAGGGACAGTGAGGATATGTACAGTACAGTACAAACATGGAAGACAGCTGTGATGGAGGTGGTCACTGGAGGGACAGTGAGGATATGTACAGTACAGCACAAACATGGAAGACAGCTGTGATGGAGGTGGTCACTGGAGGGACAGTGAGGATATGTACAGTACGGTACAAACATGGAAGACAGCTGTGATGGAGGTGGTCACTGGAGGGACAGTGAAGTGTTTACCTTAAGTATTTGGCGTGATTCTTCTGTACAAGTAAAACTTGAGGGGACGTCTCATAACCGGTCTTTGAAAGCATATTGACAGAAGAAATGTCTGTCTTTCACCTCCTCCTCGCCCCCATTATCATCTGCTTAATTAGTTGGCTCCACTGCAACTTGTAAATTAAACCATAAACGGTGACTTCAGTGTCCTCTGTTACAGCCACACAACCAGGGCTTTTCTCTCCCCTGTGTGTCAGCAGGTTGCCAGGCCCATACATGGTCCTCTTCCTGTTCCCGCCCCCAGGCCCATACATGGTCCTCTTCCTGTTCCCGCCTCACAAGCACTCTGTCTACCTGGGTGCGGCCTACACACCTGAGAACCCTCACATAATAATAATAATTAGTGCTGTCAGGCGATTCAAAAAAGTTATCTAATTAATTACAGGATTTGTAATTAATTAATCTAATTCATCGCATTTTAATCGCATAACCATTTTAGGCCTGATATTCTAGATATTCTATAATCATATTTCAAATTGCATGTGTCCGGATGGCAGAATTCAGTACTGTATCTACAAAACCTTCTGTTTAATCATCTTCCATCTATTAATTTGCTTAGATTTTTTTAGGTCTCGTCAATTTGAGCATTCACAGTCAAAGATAAAAAAAAAATTTATTGATATTCTCATTTGGTTCATTACAATTTACTCAAGCCTACTAACAGACACATTATTTCTGACACTGGGAATACATTCCCTGAGATCCATAAATGTCCCTAGAATCAGATACCAAGAACATGCAAATGGGCCATATAAAAAAAAGTCTGTAAATGTGTATTCTACGTTCTTATGGAATGAATGAGATAAAAAAATATATATATATTTAAAAAAAATAATAATATGTTTTTTTTTGTAATTAATTTTGAGTTAATTTTCATAACGCGATAATTTGCTGTGTAATTAATTAATCTGATTAACGCGATAAACTGACAGCCCTAATAATAATAATAATAATAATAATAATAATAATTAATTTTATTTATATAGCGCTTCTCAATGACGCTTCTTATATAGCGCTTCTCATCAAGGAGCCAGGATAAAGAGGCCTGCACTCCTGTCACTCCGAGTGTTGTTTTCACCTCCCGGGGTATAGGACTCTATTCACACCTCACCGTTCATGGAATCATGTCTTCTTGTGTCCAGTGACTTTTGCTCCATACTAACTCTTGTTCTCTCATGTCGAGGACCTCACCTCTCCGGACTACACCTCAACCACGGACCCTCACCAGCCTGAACCATCATGGACCTCATACACACACACACACCACCCGGCCTGTCGCTCCTCCACTCCTTGACCCTTGTCTCTGAGCTCCTCTCACCACCTTGGACCTTGCTTCCCATACTCTCATTAAATATTCTAAACCGCTCTATTCTCCTGTGCCTGTGTTCCGCTCCTGGGTTATAGAAAAGACACCTCACCCTATAACATCCTCCAAGTTTACTTTCATCTTCGTCATAGTTCATTTCCGCACGCTGGTCAATTCAGGAGCGTGACCAGTTCACATTGGAATCTGATATTGGCCACATAAAAAAAGGTATGTGAACAGCCAAACCAAAAGATCGGATCAGAGTAATGAATCAGAACTGAGCACTAAGGTTTGCAGTGTGAACGGCGCCCCGTGAGACCTTCTGATGGCATGTGGTTGTAAGGCGTTTTGAACATGTAAAAGATACTGTCTGAAAATGATTATCAGAGCTTTAATCCAAATATTTTGGAAAGTGAACGTGATATATCACCTGAAATAACTCAATCTATACTGTCTTTAATTATATAGGCAACGCTTCAATTTACAGACTATAGATACCGTAGGTTCAAACATTGTAAATCCAAAAATGGATTTATATGGTTCTTCATTGTAAGGGTTCAATTGTCGGCAGCGATATCACAATGTCATAATTTCTTCACGATACTACTATCCCGATAAGATACGATAAATGATAATGCTGTTATTATCGCCAGACACTCCTGATAATTGAATAGAAATAAGGAAGTTCCAGGCACTCTTCTTGTATATAAAAAAGCTTTAATAAATAGCTTAGTTCATATTAAAACCATTAAAAAACACCAACATGTTTCGGCCTCTCTATCGGCCTTCTTCAGGGCATACAGACATACAAATGAGTAAACAGAGCTATATTCAAGGTGGAGGCTGTGCTGATTGCTCTGTTGAGCTCAGGTGTGTGTACCTAGTCAGCCTGAGGTCTAGCTGTCACAATAGTATGTGCCTCTAGAGGTCCTCAAACATCTAGAGACCATAACAAGCATAAATCATCATATATACAATTTTAAACTAGAAAGGCAAAACACCAACACAAATTATTCCCATATTTACAAAAAGGACACCATATCTATAGTATAATTTATCCCGGGATATGACATGGCTTTAAGTCTATATATCCAGCGACTCTTTAGTTGGATTAGTGCTCTCTCCCTATCCCCTCTTCGAGGATTGAGGGGGGCATGGTCGAGACACAGGATTCACACCACAAAGACGCTGCAGCCCTCCTTCTTGTTCTAGTACTGCTGATAATCGCTTGGCCCAGCTCCTTCTCGCGAGACCAGCCATCTGAAAGGCTCTCCTAACTAGGAGCCAGTGTACAACAGGACCGGGGCTAAACGAGAACAGGAGGAGCCTCCAACTGTAGCCTATAGCTGTGAATCAGTCCACCGACGGACAACACCACCAGGGACGTCTGAATCCTCGTTACAAAGACATGAACACGCTGCGTTTGATAGCAGAGCGCTTATATTCACGATGTCCCGTCACAGACAACTCGGTCGCAAAACAACAGGTGATGACAATCAAATAGCAGGTGATTATCGTTAAATGACAGCTGTGGCCAATGAGCTGTGGCCTTGTGCCATAATGGTTAACAAGACATGACACGAGAATACTATGAATAGTTAGCGTAACAGATGATTGGACCATACGGTAGTTGCAATGTCCTTTGGCTCCTGCTAGTGAGGTAAAGTATGCATCGCAACAATTCAGAATCCGAAGTGGCTTTATCTATCTGACACACACATCATATACACAGATATACACACACATATACACAGACACGTGCGCCCCCTTGCTCGTGCACTCACTCACTCATTCATTCGCTCACTTGCTTGCTCGCTCACTCACTTGCTCACTCACTCCCTCACTCACTCCCTCACTCACTCGCTCACTCACTCATTAACTCACTCACTCACGCATTAACTCACTCACTCACTCATTAACTCACTCACTCACTCATTAACTCACTCACTCACTCGCTCACTCACTCACTAACTCACTCACTCATTAACTCACTCACTCACGCATTAACTCACTCACTCACTCATTAACTCACTCACTCACTCGCTCACTCACTCACTCACTCACTCACTCACTCACTCACTCACTCACTCACTCACTTGTGCACTCACTCACTCACTTGTGCACTCACTCACTCACTCACTCACTCACTCACTTGTGCACTCACTCACTCACTCACTCACTCACTCACTCACTCGCTCACATACTCACTCACTCACTCACTCACTCACTCACCCACTCACTCACTCACCCACTCATTCGCTTACTCACTCAGTCACTCAGTCACTCAGTCACTCACTCGCTCACGTACTCACGTACTCACGTACTCACTCACTCACTCAGTCAATCAGTCAGTCAGTCAGTCAGTCAGTCAGTCAGTCAGTCAGTCAGTCAGTCAGTCAGTCAGTCAGTCAGTCAGTCAGTCAGTCAGTCAGTCAGTCAGTCAGTCAGTCAGTCAGTCAGTCACTCACTCACTCACTCACTCACTCACTCACTCACTCACTCACTCACTCACTCACTCACTCACTCACTCACTCACTCACTCACTCACTCACTCACTTCCTGGAGCCAGGATATAGTTCATCCAAGCAATTGAAAACAGGATATGTGGTTTACGGACCAATCCAGTAGTAGTCTTCAGTATACTTCAGTACTTCAGTACTTCATTATATGAATATATTAATGTGCATGTAAACACACGTATTATTATCATCTCTGTGCTGTCTTCACAATATATTGTTTTCTTTTACCTGTAAAAATCATGATTTGTATTCACAGACGGTACATAAACAAAAAGAAAATAAGGAAAATTCTGCCCCAAAAGGGCAGCAGCACACACGGATTATGTTACAGTAGATATGATTTTCGCGAGTTTCAGCATCGAATAGGGATTAGAAGAGCTGAGCAGGCATACGCCAGAGTTCTACCAGCCCCCAGGCGGAAGGACAGGATGATAGATAAGTACCTTGAGCAAAAATATATGTATACAACAATGTTGTATTGCTCAGGACGCACTTAGCTACATATGACCTTCACGTCAGAAATAGGCATGGTACTGAATGGGAAAAACAACATGTACAGCATGGGAAACGAGTCCACAACACAGGCGAGCACAGCAAAACAACACAACAAAAGCGAGCACAGCAAAACAACACAGGCGAGCACAGCAAAACAACACAACATCCCCATTACAACAACGCACTCTACGAAAACCGACCGTTATGGAGTCAAGTAGTGCTGTGTAATCTTCATTATCTCGTGTCAATAATCATTCGGATGTGTTGGTAATGGTGATGAAAACGCAGAGATTTTAAGGAGTCACTGCACGTGGTGCTCTGTATTGGCAGGTCTCTTTTGCTGCTGTTGATTTTACAGCACGGGCTTGGCAGTGGACTCAGGGGGTGTGTGGGGGCGCTTTGTATAGCAGAGACCATCGCAGGGTCGGTAGCTCCCACACCAATGACGTTAGAGACTGCACCAGGCAGGCACTACGGGTGTTGAAACACAAGGCTCTATTCAAATGTGGAA
>NC_140169.1:139849459-139851959 GCF_963971535.1 Notolepis coatsorum | reverse complement strand
CGTGATTTGGGTGGTAGCAATATCACTGCAGGGCTTTGGCGTGTAGGAGCCCATGGGGTCCTCATGCCTTGTGTGTCTAGTCCTCGGTCGGTTGTCCTTGGCCCCGTTTGAGCCGCTCGAGCAGGCGCCGTTGGGACAGATGTCCTTCAAGACCGCGTTCCTGCTGGCTGTCACCTCCGCTAAACGTGTGAGTGAGCTCTGTGCTCTTTCGGTACGTCCAGAGTGCCTGTCTTTTCGGGCCGATTGCGGTGCCACTCTGCGACCTAATCCTGCTTTCATGCCTAAGAATATCCGGAGTTCCTTCCGCTCCCGGGATATTGTGGTTCAGGCATTTCGTCCTCCTCCTCACACTAGTGAGTTAGATGCCGGCCTTCACCTGTCATGTCCGGTCCGTGCTTTGGGAATTTACCTCAGCCGTACTCAGGACTTCAGGGTTACCGACCAGCTTTTTGTCTGTCACGGTGGTTCTAGTGCCGGTAAGGCACTGTCGAAACAGCGCCTGTCCCATTGGTTGTGAGAGGGCATTGCCCTCTGCTACACGTTGGCTGGGCAGGGTCCCCCTGGGGCGTCAGGGCGCACTCCACTCGTGGGGTGGCTGCCTCTGCCGCTCTCCTGGGTGGGGCTTCGGTGGAGGACATCTGTGCTGCAGCTTCATGGTCCTCCCCGGGCCCCTTTGTAAGGTTTTACCCCATGGACATGACCGGGGGTTCTGTCTCCCAGGCGGTTCTGGGGTCTGTGGCCTTTCCTGCTTCCCGTCCTTTGGTAGGGGTAGCAGGAGTGTGTGGGTATGGGCCACAGTGTGTTAAGTCACACGTGGTTCCGCCTGTGCTGTGTGTTCAAGGGGTTCTAGTTCCTCCTTGCTCGCACTCCGGTGGAGTTGACTGCGCCCCCCCTTCGTTAGGAAGGATGGGGTGACAGGACTCCCCAAACCCCTTGATGTGGGCTTACGGGTCCTCAGGGGGTACATTGGTCGGGCCTCGCGTCCGTATTTCGATAGGCTTAAGAGCGGGACGCGATAAGCCAAGTACGATATATAACGATAGGTTATGTATATAACCTAGTTATATGAGTACTGGCTGAGCGTCCACTCTTAAGCGGCCCTGAGTCCCCTTGAGGGGTCTTTTACTGGAACGTGATTTTGGTGAGGAAGAGTGTATTGGTGACCATGCCTACTGTCTTATAGGCTACGCCTCCATAGAGGCGGGACCCGGCAGGTGTGGGTGTACTGGTTTTTATTCGTGATGGAGTACAATAGGTACATGAGATGAGGTATATCTCGATAGGCTTAAGAGCGGGGACTCTCAGCCAGTACTCATATAACTAGGTTATATACATAACCCTATCGTTAATATAGTTAACTAATATACAGCTCAGACACTAGGGCGACAGTCTTAACAGTGTTCCTTAAAACAAACGGTGTAACGATTTCACTAAAGCCAGAACTCAGGTGAAGAGACAAACAAGCAGAGACGATGTGGAATCAGAGTATAACCCAAATGGTCCGGTGTATTTAATGAGAAAAGAAGAGTAACAGAATCCAGTCGCTATATAGACAGTCCAGGGAGTGAGCGGGTACAGGATACTCCGACAAGCGGGTGGGTCGTAGCCAGGAGCTTGGTATTCATTCAGACCGTCCAGGGATATTCACGGAGAGAATAGTCAGGCAGGCAGAGGTCATTCACAGGAATCCAAGATGGGGAACAGGGATTGGAGCCAGGCAGGAACTGTGAGCAATCTGCGCATGCAGAGTTGGGGAGTAGGTGCGAAAAAGTGACTATTCATTAATTTGTTCATTCATTTTCTCACCCCGCTCTCTCTCCCCCATGAGCTCAATGTAACGCGGAAGTGCAGTGGTTTACACAGTATGTGGCATCTACTGTTGACCTGCTATCTCCTGCTATCTAAAGACACCCCCCCCCCTAAAAACAACTATGTGGGTGTCAAAGGGTTAAAACATCAAAGCAGGTTGGTGTTAATAAATAAATGTGCACGTGTGTGTGTGTGTGTGTGTCTGTGTGTGTCTGTGTGTGTGTTTGTTGGTGGCCAGGTGGTGGTGTATGGGTTTGAGAAATACATGGGGTGGGGGAGCAGATAGAGAGAAAGAGAGTTAGAGAGAGAGAGAGAGAGAGTAGAGAGAGGAGAGAGAGAGAGAGAGAGAGAGAGAGAGAGAGAGATGAGGAGAGAGAGAGAGAGAGAGAGAGAGAGAGAGAGAGAGAGAGAGAGAGAGAGAGAAAGAGAGGTAGAGAGAGAGAGGTAGAGAGAGAGAGGTAGAGATCGAGAGAGAGAAAGAGAGACAGAGTTAGAGAGAGAAAGAGAGACAGAGTTAGAGAGGTAGAGAGAGAGAAAGAGAGAGAAGAGAGCGGAAGAGAGAGATAAAGAGAGGTAGAGAGAGCGGTAGAGAAAGAGGGACACGGAGGGAACACGTGATGCAGTGTGTTTTTGCAGGGTTTGAGTAAATAGCACAGCGACGGCTGACGCAAGCAGACGGACGTCAGTGATG
>NC_140169.1:139802236-139849259 GCF_963971535.1 Notolepis coatsorum | reverse complement strand
TCTCTCTCTCTCTCTCTCTCTCTCTCTCTCTCTCTCTCTCTCTCTCTCTCTCTCTCTCTCTCTCTCTCTCTCGCTCTCTCTCTCTCTCTATTTCTCTCTCTCTACCTCTCTTTCTCTCTCTACCTCTCTTTCTCTCTCTTTCTCTCTCTACCTCTCTCTTTCTCTCTCTAACTCTGTCTCTCTCTAACTCTGTCTCTGTCTCTGCCTCTCTCTCTCTCTCTCTCTCTCTCTCTCTACCTCTACCTCTCTCTTTCTCTCAGACATAGCTGAGTGTCCCCTCTCTCACTGACGTGACACGGACGTGGGCTTAGAGACAGACTAAAGAGAGAGAGAGAGAGACAGACTAAAGAAAAAGAGAGAGAGAGAGAGAGAGAGAGAGAGGGAGAGAGAGAGAGAGAGACAGAGAGAGAGAGAGAGAGAGAGAGAGAGAGAGAGAGAGAGAGAGAGAGAGAGAGAGGAGAGAGAGAGAGAGAGAGAGAGAGAGAGAGAGAAAAGGGCGACGAAGAGCTTAGAGATGCACTGGTATCAGACAGGAGGCGGATACTGCGGTAAAACAAGGAATCGTTCTTCCAGTACTAAAGAAAACACGATAAGAAGAAGAAGAAGTCTGAATTCAAAGCAAAACCACTTGACTTTTGACACACACACAGTAGAAGCGTGTTAGAACCGGCCGTGCGAGGCCAGAGACGTAATCTAAGAGGAGCTGCTGACGAGGCAAGATTCTCACACAAGATTCTCTTCTAGCGTGCCGGGCTGTGTTTGAATGTGAGAATGTGATTATTTATTTCTCAGTCACTCAACTGATGTGACCAAAGAAAGGCAACAGTATACTCGTTGCGGAAACTCACTCCGGCAGGTTCTTTTTGCGGACACATTTGAGGAGAACACGAGGCTCTCCATTGGCTTCGTCTACCACAGTGTGTGCACCTGCTTGCTGGCCGGACTAGATACCATTATGCAGATGCTCCGCTCACCCAGCTCCCATGGCAATGTGTGGCCATTGAAGGTGCAGGGTCGGATATACTGGCTACATCTTTCACTGTCCTACTGGCCACATCTTTCACTGTCCTACTGGCCACATCTTTCACTGTCCTACTGGCCACATCTTTCACTGTCCTACTGGCTACATCTTTCACTGTCCTGCTGGCTACATCTTTCACTGTCCTACTGGCTACATCTTTCACTGTCCTACTGGCTACATCTTTCACTGTCCTACTGGCTACATCTTTCACTGTCCTGCTGGCTACATCTTTCACTGTCCTACTGGCTACATCTTTCACTGTCCTACTGGCCACATCTTTCACTGTCCTACTGGCCACATCTTTCACTGTCCTACTGGCTACATCTTTCACTGTCCTACTGGCTACATCTTTCACTGTCCTACTGGCTACATCTTTCACTGTCCTACTGGCTACATCTTTCACTGTCCTACTGGCTACATCTTTCACTGTCCTACTGCTACATCTTTCATTGTTCTATACCATTGTCTGCTGGTATCATAGCATCTCCTATATGTCATATTATGAATAGATGTTTGGATGTGGGCCTATTTCCAAAAAAGTGGAAGGAGGCTAAGGTTTTTCCTTTACCTAAGGATACCAAAGCTGCTTTTAATGAGGGAAATTCTAGACCTATAAGTATTTTACCTGTCTTGAGCAAAATCATGGAAAAGTTGGTGCATTCACAAATTCAAGAGTATTTTGTTTCAAACAAGCTTGCAACAGATTCTCAACATGCCTATAGAGCTGGTCACTCTACTTCTACTGCCTTGATACAGATGACATGATGACTGGCTTAAAGCTATAGATAACTCTATGTTGGTGGGAGCTGTGCTGTTAGATTTTAGTGCTGCATTTGATGTGCTGGACCATTCTCTACTGGTTGAGAAACTTAATGTTATGGTTTTAACTCTTCTGCTTTAAAGTTATTTGTCCTCTAGATCACAGAAGGTGTATCTAAATGGCAGCCTGTCCAGTAGCAGAGGTCTAGAGTGTGGCGTGCCGCAAGGAAGTTGCCTAGGACCTTTGCTCTTCTCTGTATTTACTAATGACCTATCTTGGGCTACCAAATGTGCTACAACAGTTCTTTATGCAGATGATTCAACATTGTATTACGCTGCACCATCATGTAATGTACTTAATGAAGTTTTGAGTAGAGAACTTAAAGTTGTGCATGACTGGGTAGTATGTAATAGACTTGTCCTTAATATCTCCAAGACTAAATGTATTGTGCTGGGAACAAGGCACAGGTTATCTACAAATCCAAAGCTTCATTTAAACTTGTGTAATTCAGCAGTTCAACAAGTTGAAAGTACTAAACTCCTTGGAGTGATGCTGGATTGCACTCTGTCTTGGTCTCAGCATATTAATTATATTGTTTTAAAAATGGGAAGAGCAATTGGTATTTCCAGGAAATGTGCTTCTTTTGTTGCCCGTCCCCTTTTATGTCAGATAGTGCAAAGTTTAGTTTTATGTCATCTTGACTATTGCTCTGCGATGTGGTCATCTGCTGCCAGTGGTGACCTCAGGAAGCTCCAGGTGGTCCAGAACAGGGCAGCACGGTTGGTACTGGGCTGCTCACTAAGGTCTAATGTGAGCCGTATGCATGCCCGCCTCTCTTGGCTTAACGTTGAAAATAGATTGTCTTTTAATATACTTGTGCTGTTCAAGTTGGTCATGAGCAGTAAAACTCCTGTTTTTATACATAATCAGATTGTTTTTAGTAATACGGTGCACAAGCATTACACTAGAGGTTCCAGTAGTGGGCAGCTTGAATTGCCAGGTCCTAGAACCAGCGCTTTGGGGAGATCTTTTATTTTTAGAGCATTAACTCTTTGGAATGGCCTGCCTCGGAACCTCTGCTGCATTTACAGTAGATTCACTTTTAAAAAGAATCTTAAATTGTTTTTAAATTGTTTTTAACACTGTAAAGTAATTTTTTGTTTTTGTTTTACACTAATATAATTTTAGCTATCTTAATTGTTACAGTAGTTTCATTATGCATTGTGTGTAGGCCTACTGACTTTTAATCATTTAGTTTTTGCAATAGTGATTGTTTTTGTATGTTTTTTTGTGTGTGGACCCCAGAAAGACTAGCTGGTTGCTATCGCACCAGCTAATGGGGATCCCCAATCAAATCAAATCAAATCTACTGGCCACATCTTTCACTGTCCCGCTGGCTACATCTTTCACTGTCCTGCTGGCCATATCTTTCACTGTCCTGCTGGCTACATCTTTCACTGTCCTGCTGGCTACATCTTTCACTGTCCTACTGGCTACATCTTTCACTGTCCTACTGGCCACATCGTTCACTGTCCTACTGGCTACATCTTTCACTGTCCTACTGGCCACATCTTTCACTGTCCTACTGGCTACATCTTTCACTGTCCAGCTGGCTACATCTTTCACTGTCCAGCTGGCTACATCTTTCACTGTCCTGCTGGCTACATCTTTCACTGTCCTGCTGGCTACATCTTTCACTGTCCTACTGGCTACATCTTTCACTGTCCTGCTGGCTACATCTTTCACTGTCCTACTGGCTACATCTTTCACTGTCCTGCTGGCCACATCTTTCACTGTCCTACTGGCTACATCTTTCACTGTCCTACTGGCTACATCTTTCACTGTCCTGCTGGCTACATCTTTCACTGTCCTACTGGCTACATCTTTCACTGTCCTGCTGGCCACATCTTTCACTGTCCTACTGGCTACATCTTTCACTGTCCTACTGGCTACATCTTTCACTGTCCTACTGGCTACATCTTTCACTGTCCTGCTGGCCACATCTTTCACTGTCCTACTGGCTACATCTTTCACTGTCCTACTGGCTACATCTTTCACTGTCCTACTGGCTACATCTTTCACTGTCCTACTGGCTACATCTTTCACTGTCCTGCTGGCCACATCTTTCACTGTCCTGCTGGCCACATCTTTCACTGTCCTGCTGGCCACATCTTTCACTGTCCTACTGGCCACATCTTTCACTGTCCTGCTGGCTACATCTTTCACTGTCCTGCTGGCCACATCTTTCACTGTCCTACTGGCTACATCTTTCACTGTCCTACTGGCTACATCTTTCACTGTCCTACTGGCTACATCTTTCATTGTCCTACTGGCTACATCTTTCACTGTCCTACTGGCTACATCTTTCACTGTCCTACTGGCTACATCTTTCACTGTCCTGCTGGCTACATCTTTCACTGTCCTACTGGCTACATCTTTCATTGTCCTACTGGCCACATCTTTCACTGTCCTACTGGCTACATCTTTCACTGTCCTGCTGGCTACATCTTTCACACACCTCCATAGCAACTCAGTTTATAGTGGTTGTTACAAAGGGTCAGATTAAACCGAATATATATATTTATTGCCTGAGATCCCATGTATAATATTTGTATATCGTTTGATATCCCCTGTATATTCCTTGTACAATATGCACGGAATATCCCTTTACCTGGTAGCAGGACAGACCATAATATTCGTTCTCCTATTGGAAGCGATCCCCTAGGCGCCACTGCCTTACCCCCCTCGAGCTGACTTCAAAGGTACCGATGAGATATGTCTGTACATGCCCAGCTTCTGCCCACTAATACGGCTACCGAAAGCAGAATGGCACTATTTGTCCACGGTACATATAAATAGGGCGCAAGAAATGTAGAACTTCCCTTGCAGTTCCCTTTCAGTTCGCCTTCAGTTCAGTCTGGTTCAGTTATCCAAGCAACGTCTCACCCACTACGCAACGTGGGCAGAGCAGGGCTCGCATTGCCCAAGATAGAGCCTCGTGTTATCCTAATACGTCTGTTTGTCGTATCGTTCGCTATTTATTAGTAAGCCTTCATTACGAGTCAAAGACCACGTGGAGTGAGTGATTGTGCGTCTACATAGAGCACTTATTGCCCGTGCTAATAGTATAGTAACGTCAAGGTCAACCGTGCACTACCGCACCGGAGGATATTTGCACCGGAGCAGCAGCACCACGGGGGATTTACACCCCGCCCGCAGTGCCACTTTTCCGGCAAGGATTATTATTCTTCATTCTTCACTACGCTGCTGGAAGCAGAGAACCATCTACACCCACTGCTGTGGGATCCACGTGCCCGTGGGGACATCACTCAAGCCCGTTTCTGTCGTACCAGAGACTCCACGGCTCTCACCTACACGGCGCGCATCCTGGGACCAGGCTGCTTCTCCCCGCCGCTCCAGGGGTGACATCGCCTCCTTGAACCCTGGACTTGCATAGAGCTTTGCCTCCCTCTGCTGGCTTACAACCGGTAGTACCCCCCATCCCAGAGTACCAGAGATAATCCTTAATATTTACTATTGACTCGCCTATGCACATTCTATTTGCCTTATAAGCGCAACTAAGTCATGTAATATAATCCCTTTTATGTAATAAATATTGTAAACAAGTATTTTGTGTGGAAAACCGTGTTATTGTGGGAGTGTTCTAATCTAAAATACTTATGTACAGTATTGGCCAGGAGTACATAGACGGTAGTGATTTAATGATATCAGTACTTGATTAATACAGTCAGGGAATTGTACCCCTCAGTTACAATTGGTCCTTCGAGCCCCGGATAATAATTAGCGTAATATTAATATAATATTAATATTGACATGGCCGATGACGAACACTCCACAAACGGTTCTCCTAAGCTAGATCGCCCGCAGCGCAGACGACAGCCACCTCCCTACCTAGAGGCATACTCTGTCAGTCCAATACCTAGCTTTAAAGGGAAGTTAAACGCGGAAAAAGTAGAAAGTAAAATTATGTCCGACCCTAACAACCAGGTTACCCCGACCACAGAGGCCCTAGTGGGTGCTAATGTAACTGACCAAGCTCACGGTGGGGACCAGGAGGGAACTGACACGACTTTACCCCCAGACAATACCGAACAAATAGCCCCCGATCAGCTCCGGGAGGAAGACAACCCTAAAGAGACGCGCACCCAGGAGATGGATCTCCTCGGTGCGCAACAGGAGAATGGGTCTCCAACAAGTACTGCCGGGAGCCGATCGCCCCGAACGGCGTCTTCCCCCAGCGCGGCGGACAAGATGCTGGCGCAAGCACTCATCGCCACCCTGGCAGCCTCCACCGAACGCGATCGACTTCAAGCGCAACAGACGCGCGAGCGCGAACAGTTTGCAGGCGAGAGAGAGCGCTTCCAGGCGCAACAAAGGAGTGAAGACGACCGCATAAGGCTGGAGACCAGACGCCTCCAGACAGAAGAGAACATTGAGAGAAGCCGCGCCGATGCACAGCACGCCGCCGCAAATGCACAGCTCCACGCTGCCCATGCCAGCGCCAATGCCCAGCGCGACGTCGCCAACGCACAGCGCGACGCTGCCCAGGCCAGCGCCAATGCGCAGCGCGACGCCGCCAATGCCCAGCGCGAAGCAGCGCGCGACGCAGCCCATGCCCGGCGCGAGGCAGAGCGCGACCGGCTGCAGGCGGAGCTGATGGACAAACTGGTTGCCATGGCGACACCCCCTCACTCCGCACGGAGCTCTCAGAGGTCGTCAAGACATGGGTCTAGGACACATTCCCCTACCCGACGAAGCGACCCGGGACCCCGCCTACAGGAGGATCCTGTCCACGTCTCCGAACCCCCTCCCCAGCCGGTCCATACGAGACCTAGCAACCGGGGTACAGAACCGAACCACGCCGAGAGACTGAACAGAAGACTCCAGGTCCTAGCAGAGGAAGAGGAGGAGGAAGAGGAGGAGTGTCAAGCCGACCAGCAGCAACGTGCTCTGGCCCAGGAGGCCCAGTACAGCCCCGACCCGCAGCAACGTACTCAGGACCAGGAGGTCCAGTACAGCCCAGAAGTCAGCCCCGAGGCCCTGCGCTACAAACCCCCGACTCAACTCACGGGTGAGTTTGACGCACCGCCAGCCCCGAGGAACAGCACCTGGGTACCCGACCTTCGGTACCCACCAAGTACCAGCCCAAGACGACACGCCAGAGGAGACTCGCCTAGGAGGCCTCTCCCCCAACGCTCACCGATGTATCAGTCACCCACAGCGTTTCCAGACTTCGCCTATGAGAGTCGAGCACAGTACACGGAGCTCCGGATGTGCTTAGAGACAATGATGGTGGATGTCGCTGATGAACGCCACAAGTATGCAATATTACTGAAGCACCTGAAAGTACCGCGAGCGCACAATATAGCGCTGGCCTATGCCACCTCTTCGACACCATACACAGCGGCCCTAGCAGCGCTGGACCAGAGATATGGACGTATATGGGATTACGTAATAGAAGAGATAAGGCATATTGACCGCTTACCCCCAGCAACAGACAATCGCTCACTAGACGACCTGTCAATCAAAGTGCAGTCCCTGGTGGGGATGCTGGGAGCGCAACGGGAGAAGGGCAGGCATGAGCTATACGCCAACTCTAACGTTGAGAGGATTTTGGAGAAGCTGCCACCCGCAAGACAGGAGCGCTTTCGGCGGCAGAGGGACTACCGCGACCCCGACGGCCCCGAGCCATCCCTCCTTGATCTGGCCGACTTCCTGGCGAGAGAGGTCAGCAGCTTACGACTGGACACCTTCGGGCGGAGCACGCCAAGCTCCAGAGAGGGACCCAGGAGAATAAATGATGGAAGAAGATCGGTGACTGTTATGCACCAAGCCGAAGCAGTACCGCAGCACTCCAACCACAACACCCCCTCGACGAAAGAGGACCAGTGGAAGATTGAGTGCCAGTACTGTGAGGGAGAACATCGGCTCCATCAGTGCGAAGATTTCAAGAAGCTGACCACGGATGATGTGAGCCAGTGGGTCAAGGACCACCGCCGCTGCTTCCGCTGCGCGCGCAGCCACCTAGCAGCTGAGTGCCACTTGAAAAGGAAGTGCAGCAGGTGCGGTGGCACCCACCTGGAGGTCCTGCATGACCTCAACAAGCGTCAGCCAGGACAACCGAGTGGGCCCGTCGCGGTCATGTACCACGCCGAGGCGGTGGCACCAGAACCAAAGTTCCACCAGACCGCTCCCTGGTGTCCCGACTGCCACGGCAGACACTGGCGGACAAGGTGCGACTCGTACCATATAGAGTCTACGTCACCACCCGAGACAGGAGTGCTCCACATTGACCAGCACAGCGAGACCCCCCGAGTGCTCCTCAAAGTGGTCAGAGTGCTCCTGAGCCACGGGGACAAAGTCATGGACACTTACGCCGTCCTTGATGACGGGTCAGAGAAGACCCTTCTGCTCGCGTCCGCTGCGGCCCAGCTGGGACTGCGGGGGAGCGAGAACCAAATGACGATTCGGACAATAAGAAGAGATTTAAAGACGATAAAGGGCGAGAATGTCTCCTTCACTATCGCAGCAAGCGGGCAGCCAGAGCGACGGTACAAGATCACAAATGCTTTCACCAGCCAAGAAATAGGACTATCGCAGTACACCTACCCCGTCACCAAGTTGATGGATAAATATGTGCACCTGCGCCAATTACCTATCCCGCTCATAGACGGCGCTACCCCGACCCTGTTGATAGGCTCCGACCATGCAGAACTCATAGTCCCGATTGACCGGGTCCATACAGGCCCCCGAGGCTGTCCTGCAGCAGTAGAGACCCGCCTAGGATGGACATTGCAAGGCCCCCTCGCTAAATCTCTCAACCGAACAGCAGCCACTAGCTGCCTCCACTCCAGAGCGACAGAAGAAGACACCGGCCTCTCCCCCATACAGCAGAGGCTATTGACATTAAGCGAGAGGCCCGTGAGAGAACCGTGGGTACCAGAGGGAGTTCGGAACTCCACCCCCCTCAGCTGCGCTCCAGACGTAGCTGACCTCGACCCCAGCACCCCAAGCGACTCCTTGACGGGGCGGCCGGGACCGGCCCCTCCTCACACGGGGTACAGAGCGAACAAGAGAAACAGACGGAGGAGGAGAAAGCACAGCCAAGCCCAGATCAAAGCAGTCTCAGGCCCGCATCCTCCTAAGCCCCCCACCATCCCGTCCAGTCGTCATGACCATAGACCAGTCACCACCCCGAGCTGCGTGGCCGGCCGGCCGCGTAAGCAAAGTGACCACTGGTGCCGACGGAAAGGTCAGAGTGGCAGAAGTGCTCGGCCAAGGGCGGATCTACAACCGACCCGTGGCGAGGCTGATCGAGTCGCCAAGGCTCCCCGACTTGCCTAATGACGACCATGACCCCTGACTTTGTGAACTGCCCGACCCCTCACAGACATTGAGTAGTGGACAGTGCGGTTAATCTGTCCCTGCTTAGCTAATTAGGTGGGACTAATTAGGGTGCGGCTGTTACAAAGGGTCAGATTAAACCGAATATATATATTTATTGCCTGAGATCCCATGTATAATATCTTTCACTGTCCTGCTGGCCACATCTTTCACTGTCCTACTGGCTACATCTTTCACTGTCCTACTGGCTACATCTTTCACTGTCCTACTGGCTACATCTTTCACTGTCCTGCTGGCCACATCTTTCACTGTCCTACTGGCTACATCTTTCACTGTTTTACTGGCTACATCTTTCACTGTCCTACTGGCTACATCTTTCACTGTCCTACTGGCTACATCTTTCACTGTCCTGCTGGCCACATCTTTCACTGTCCTGCTGGCCACATCTTTCACTGTCCTGCTGGCCACATCTTTCACTGTCCTACTGGCCACATCTTTCACTGTCCTGCTGGCTACATCTTTCACTGTCCTGCTGGCCACATCTTTCACTGTCCTACTGGCTACATCTTTCACTGTCCTACTGGCTACATCTTTCACTGTCCTACTGGCTACATCTTTCATTGTCCTACTGGCTACATCTTTCACTGTCCTACTGGCTACATATTTCACTGTCCTACTGGCTACATCTTTCACTGTCCTGCTGGCTACATCTTTCACTGTCCTACTGGCTACATCTTTCATTGTCCTACTGGCCACATCTTTCACTGTCCTACTGGCTACATCTTTCACTGTCCTGCTGGCTACATCTTTCACACACCTCCATAGCAACTCAGTTTATAGTGGTTGTTACAAAGGGTCAGATTAAACCGAATATATATATTTATTGCCTGAGATCCCATGTATAATATTTGTATATCGTTTGATATCCCCTGTATATTCCTTGTACAATATGCACGGAATATCCCTTTACCTGGTAGCAGGACAGACCATAATATTCGTTCTCCTATTGGAAGCGATCCCCTAGGCGCCACTGCCTTACCCCCCTCGAGCTGACTTCAAAGGTACCGACGAGATATGTCTGTACATGCCCAGCTTCTGCCCACTAATACGGCTACCGAAAGCAGAATGGCACTATTTGTCCACGGTACATATAAATAGGGCGCAAGAAATGTAGAACTTCCCTTGCAGTTCCCTTTCAGTTCGCCTTCAGTTCAGTCTGGTTCAGTTATCCAAGCAACGTCTCACCCACTACGCAACGTGGGCAGAGCAGGGCTCGCATTGCCCAAGATAGAGCCTCGTGTTATCCTAATACGTCTGTTTGTCGTATCGTTCGCTATTTATTAGTAAGCCTTCATTACGAGTCAAAGACCACGTGGAGTGAGTGATTGTGCGTCTACATAGAGCACTTATTGCCCGTGCTAATAGTATAGTAACGTCAAGGTCAACCGTGCACTACCGCACCGGAGGATATTTGCACCGGAGCAGCAGCACCACGGGGGATTTACACCCCGCCCGCAGTGCCACTTTTCCGGCAAGGATTATTATTCTTCATTCTTCACTACGCTGCTGGAAGCAGAGAACCGTCTACACCCACTGCTGTGGGATCCACGTGCCCGTGGGGACATCACTCAAGCCCGTTTCTGTCGTACCAGAGACTCCACGGCTCTCACCTACACGGCGCGCATCCTGGGACCAGGCTGCTTCTCCCCGCCGCTCCAGGGGTGACATCGCCTCCTTGAACCCTGGACTTGCATAGAGCTTTGCCTCCCTCTGCTGGCTTACAACCGGTAGTACCCCCCATCCCAGAGTACCAGAGATAATCCTTAATATTTACTATTGACTCGCCTATGCACATTCTATTTGCCTTATAAGCGCAACTAAGTCATGTAATATAATCCCTTTTATGTAATAAATATTGTAAACGAGTATTTTGTGTGGAAAACCGTGTTATTGTGGGAGTGTTCTAATCTAAAATACTTATGTACAGTATTGGCCAGGAGTACATAGACGGTAGTGATTTAATGATATCAGTACTTGATTAATACAGTCAGGGAATTGTACCCCTCAGTTACAGTGGTGGTGGTGATGATGATGATGATGATGATGATGATGATGATGATGATGATGATGATGATGATAACTTTAGCCTATTACAAAGTGCTCAACAAACAAAAGTACAACGTAACCAATGTAATTCAAAAGCATTAAGAAATAGGCAATATAGAGTACGACGTTATTAAAAGCCTGTTTGTAAAGATGTCTGACACCCATCTGAATACACTGCAGAATATATAACACATGCTCTTGATAGTCTGTTTACCCATAAACCCAAGAACACACAGAACAAGGTACACAACTGTGATGGATAACCCCACTGTAGAGCTGGGTGACAGGGCGGGCGATCAACTCAGAATAAAGTTAAACTAGTGTGTTTTTAAGCATCAGGTCTCCCACTAGTTTAAATTTAGTGTGATGGATGTGTGACAGGGCCTGGTTTTGAGTGGCAGGCTGGCTGTGAGTCTGGCTATTCACGGATTCTGGGCAGGTTTCGGGGCTGACAATGAAACTAACTGCTGTGTTCATAAAACTGACAGACAGACAGACAGACAGACAGACAGACAGACAGACAGACAGACAGACAGACAGACAGACAGACAGACAGACAGACAGACAGACAGAAAGGCAGACAGGCAGACAGACAGACAGACAGACAGACAGACAGACAGACAGACAGACAGACAGACAGACAGACAGACAGACAGACAGACAGACAGACAGACAGACAGACAGACAGACAGACAGACAGAGCGAGAGAGAGAGCAAGAGAGAGAGCGAGAGAGCAGGGAGAGGAGACAGAACAGTTGATGCAGTGTGATTGAGGCCAGAGAGACGTTGTTACAGTGCGATGGAGGGTCAACTGGCCACTGATTAATAAGGACAGAATATTATTACTTTTAATGAGCCTTCACTCACGGCTCTTGGTGAAGCGGCGCGACAATATGATGTCATTTCTCAGCTGCATTTCTTGGCACGTGCGGATGTGTGATGTGGGGGTCACAGGGAGGAGGGGTGAGCGCTGTATTTGTTGACAGCGCTGGAGCCAATATACCCTTCCCTCTGGGATAGGCTGGCCGGAGACTGCTGTAAAACCACAACGATTGGCACGGGCATTGCTGTAAAGACCCAGTCGGTGATCCAAATGTAAACAAATGTAAACAAACACCGCCACCAGAAATAAGAAATTGGAACGGTGACATGTTTCCATACTGACTGACTGAGCTCTTGATACAAAGACAACACTAGACAATGAATACATAGGACTTTTCAATTGTATTTGCTGTATTTACTGGGTATAAAAGGTTTGTTTACGTAATGTCAACACTGGAGTAAAAAATAAAACTAACCTTCTTACTGTCTTTTAACTATTATGTACCCTACTACTATGCTGCTATACTTATACTACTACCTATCTTGCTAATAAGCAATAGTATAGTATTATGTCTATACTACTATTGTTACGGAGCCTGTCCTTATGAGGGAGTAATGTATATTATCTGTTGTATATATAGGCATGTTTTGTTTGTTGTTGTCTTTTGTCTCCCTCTTGTGTCTATATATCCCCATTCTCAGATGTCTCCCAGTTCCAGCACCACCAGCAGCAGCTGGATCCAATAGTACCCAGCTGCAGCCGTTCAGACCAGCGCTTACAAGCCCCGCACATACAAGCCCGCACATAGCAACCCCTCGCTTCCATTGGCTGATTTTGGTCACGTGATTTTGGGTCACGTTGCACGTTGCACTGCGGGATTGATTGATTGATTGATTGAAAACTTTATTAACAGATTGCCGTATGATTTGGGTCACGTTGCACTGCGGGATTGATTGATTGATTGATTCATTGATTGATTCATTGATTGATTCATTGATTGATTGATTGAAAACTTTATTAACAGATTGATTGATTGATTGAAAACTTTATTAACAGATTGCCGAATGGGTACACGTGACCACAGGCCCTGATTGATTGATTGAAAACTTTATTAACAGATTGTAGAATGGGTACACGTGACCTGACCGATTGATTGATTGATTGATTGAAAACTTTATTAACAGATTGCAGAATGGGTACAGTGACCGATTGATTGATTGATTGATTTATTGATTGATTGATTGAAAACTTTATTAACAGATTGCAGAATGCAGTACAGCTCAATACACACAATTGTTAAGGGGATGCAGACCATGCAGTACTGTTACATTTGTGACATACAGTAAATATATACAAGGGGGAGGGAACTGTACATTTATGATGAATTGAAAATGGGGGACCCTGATGTAAACAAGACGGAAGTCTTTCTCTGGTCTGCATCCCCTTAACAATTGTGTGTATTGAGCTGTACTGCAGATATATTTCAATTGCCTTACTTATTTACATAAGTATTATAGGCCTACAGCAGTATTGTACAGACAGTCTGTGTGAAGTCTGTGTGGTTATCCAGCTGCACAAAGGCAGAGCAAGAGGCTCTACAGAGGGTGGTGATGATAAAGCCATGATAAAGACCTTCA
Source organism: Notolepis coatsorum (assembly GCF_963971535.1). NCBI lineage: Eukaryota > Metazoa > Chordata > Actinopteri > Aulopiformes > Paralepididae > Notolepis > Notolepis coatsorum. Next base: position 139,835,547 of record NC_140169.1, on the reverse strand, counting down.
ATCAGCTGAAGGGGAATCCCTCCAAGCTGCTGTCAGCGCTACACACCTTCGGCCGCTCTGGTATCAGCCATGCATCAAAACGTGCACACGCACTCAGGCGAGTCGCTAACCGTGCTGGGCCAAGTATAGCGGCTCAACCCACCTCTGTTGCCCGTCGTAAAATGAAGCTCGGGGGTCGACGACGGCTCGCTGCGGGGAGGCCGAAGAAAAGTGTGGTGAGCACAGACCATCGCTATAGTTTCCCAACAGGAGTAAAGTCTGGAACGCACCACAGCCTGTCACAAGCAGTAGAGATGTGTCGTAGCAATCCGAAGTGACATTGACCACCAATATAGCATGTACATAAAGACCCAGTGCCTCATCCGTAGCTAATATTGCACTACCACAGGACCTAGCATGTCCTACCATGCTCTGTAAATAACTTATGTACATATACCGATATGCCCTACTCTGTTTACTTGTTTTATTGCACAATGTCATTCTATTGGATTCTATTATATGTTATTACTATTGTATTATGCACATCTTTGCGGGCACGACCACCCGCATTTCATTTTTTTTTTTTTTTTGATATTTTTTGCACAAATCTCTCCAATATTCAAAACATCTCTTTCCACATCATTATGCAACTTCCAAGATTTGCCTTTTTCTTTTTTGTAAGAACATACAAAACATGTAAAGGACTCATACAAATACATTAACAACTGACATGGAAAATAAAAAAGACTTACGAAAAAAAGAAAAATACTATACTATACATTGTGCGTATACATCCCTGATATATATACTTTGCATGTAGACCGATCTACCTGCGAGCAGGTATGTGCTGCATCCTCTATCGGGATGCCACCCTTCTCCATATTGCATGTGAGAGAAAGCGTCCCAGACACATGTAGGTGTGCATGATAGCATGCATGCATGTGTGTCTCCAACATATGTATGTGGGTACGTGTATCACGTAAGCATGTGTACATGCCTCACATGTGTGTGTGTGTGCATCTTCCAGGTATGCGACTGTACTCCTATCTCTTGTGTGTGTCTCGTATCCATGTGTGCCTCCGCCCCCTATGTGAGTGTATATCTCAGGTGTGCATATATATGTGCGTCTCAGCTACGTATGTGTGTGTCTCCTATGTACATGTATATCCCCCATATGTGTCAGTGAGAGCCTATACCTCAACTATGTGTATATGTAGGTGTGTGTATGCCTATTTCCTATAAGTGAGTATGTGCATGTATGTGTGCCCCTGACATGTATAACTTAGCCTTGTGCATATGAGTGTGTGTAAACCTATTATGTACACATACGAATATGTGTATCCTAGATACTTGTATGCGGCTAAACATGCGCATATGAGAGTGTGATAGAGACAGTGACCATTCCATAGATATACCATCCGGACATAAAATCCATGTACATACATATATAACACATTATAAAGTACAAGTACCATCAGATCAGATCCCCTTTTTCATATTCATCCTTGATATCATTGTAACCCCACCTTAATCATTTGTCCCCAGACCGTTCAGTCAGGTGTAGAAAACTGTCCCATAAACGTGTATGCAAATAAACAACTTGTGACAAATAAAACTCTTGACTTGACCACCAGCCTCTCTATCTAAATGTTATATTGTTAACTGTCTAGTTAGGCATTAACTGTGTTAATCTAAATGTTATATTGTTAACTGTCTAGTTAAGGCATTAACTGGGTTAATTAATCTAAATGTTATATTGTTAACTGTCTAGTTAAGGCATTAACTGGGTTAAGTGGGGAGTGCGTCATGGTACAGTTTCAGTAAGTGGGGAGTGTAAACAAGTTGAACGCGTCACGTGAAATAACGTTACGTGAATAAACATATAACGTTACAATGTACAGTTTCTGACAGCTGGCTGTGTTGTGAAATGTGCATAACGTTATGAATAAACCGCTAAGTCACGCGAAATAACGTTATAAACGCGAATCTGGTAGTATATTTATTTGTATCTTCTTGAGATGATAACATTACATCCGCATTTTACCGCATGGCGAGCTAAACCAATCAGAGAGGGGCTTCGCTCAACCAATCAAAGAGGGGGCTGCAGAAATGGAGCCCAACCAATCAGAGAGGCGTCTGCAGAACCTCAGCCATTGGGTGGGACCCAAATCACGTCACCAAAATCAGCCAATGGAAGCGAGGGGTTGCTATGTGCGGGGCTTGTATGTGCGGGGCTTGTAAGCGCTGGTCTGAACGGCTGCAGCTGGAAGCATCTCGCTGGATCTCACTCCAGCAACAGCAGCAGTGCAACGGCAGCTGTTGCTGATCTGCAATCAAGCTCTCTCTCCCTTCATATATCCCATTGTGTGCAGTGTTAGTTTTCTCTCTGGTTCATTGTGTGGTAAAGTAGAGCTCTTGGTGTCTTTTGTGGTAACTCCTTTTGTGTGTTTTGGTATAGAGCTGAGGCTCTTAGGTAATTTTGTGTCAGAGCTGGGCAAAGCTCTTATGGGAGCTCATTTTGGTGTGAGAGCTAGTCAAAGCTCTGTGTGAGCTCAGTGTGTGTGAGAGCTGGTCAAAACTCTGGGTCTTTGCACTCTTTGTTCTTTAGTGAACCAGTATCTTTTGTGTTCCTTATTGTTGTACATTTCTGTTAACCCTAACCTTTGTATATTTGTTTGTTCCCTTGTCACCCAGCCTATGGTGATTCCTTTTTCCTATATATTAATATTTTGTTTTGCACACAGGGACATTGAGGACAGGAAGATACCCTGGGTCTACATTTTGCATCACGTAGGTGACCTGATGTTAAAGACACCAGCCTTAGAGTGAGCACCACCACCTGTACTTTTGGGCGTTCAGCGCCTGTAAAGGGGAGGGTGGGATTTCATTTCCTTTTGTATTTTATTTGGTGCCACTAGGAAGTCCTCCTTGCTCTCTGTGTTGCTGAGTTTTTTTTGTTGTAAAATAAATACTATTATTTTGCTAATTGTTTCCGTGGTTTTGTGTCACTTCACCCTCACCTACCCTGTCTGTGGCCTTGTGTTGTGTCCCCTTACTAGGGTACGTAACAACTATGCACTCAGAGTGTAGCACTCAAGTTTGACACTATTTGACGAACAATGCCACTGACCCCTAGCTGCCAGGGATGTACCCCTCCTGCTGACTTGTTGTTCACAATCTGTAAGTCGCTTTGGATAAAAGCGCCAGCTAAATGTAAATGAGTAGAACAGATCTATATTCTTATATAATCCTAAATTAAGAAATAGTTCAGAATAGTTTATATTCCACCTAAAGATGAAACTCATAAATAATGCATGTGCATATACCTCACTATAGTGGGGTAAAATAAATAGCAGACTGGGGCTTAAACCTGCCCATGAGGTGCTGGCTGCTGTGTTTACAGTATTCATGATGTGTCTCAGTAAAAGTCAAATGTGAATTTGATATGGCTATAAAGCCACCCTACAAAACGCTAGGAAGCAAAGTGGTTTATGTCAGGCTGGGGATGGGATTCACCAGTGGTGGAAAGTAACAAAGTATTTTTACTCAAGTACTGTACTTAAGTAAAAAATGTTGCTACTTGTACTTCATGTGAGTATTTTCATTTTAGGGAATGTTATACTTTTACTCCACTACATTTATCTGAATTCATCGGTTACTATAGTTACTTTGAAGAAAAAGATTTTGCATAGAAAACATGGTTAAAATGTATGAATATTATATACTTTCACAGAGCATAACAGGACAACCTACCTTTAACATAACTTTTAGAGGTCTGTGACGGATGCGTCTGTGCGCCGCACCCGCACAGCTGGTGTGGAAACGACCCCGCTTATGTAGAGGAGCGGATGTGGGTGTGGCCAGGTGGATGGGTGTGTGCATGTGGAGAAAATTATTCAATATTAGACTGGATAATGGGATAGTTCCAAGAGAGCAGAGCGTAAGCTATACGATAATATAACCCCTATTTTTTGCCTACCCCACTGTGTCCCCCTTGTCTGGCTGCTTGGTCCCTTACAAGGTCAATGGATCGATGTTTGACTGCTCCCAAGCACTGGAATACACAAACGTCATGTAGACATGTGTACTTTTACTTTAGAAGTAAATTCAATAACAAATACTTTGTTAATTTGAATGTTGGACTTTTACTTTGACCAGAGTACTAATTTATCTGGGTATTTCTACTTTTACTTAAAGGAACACACCAACCTTTTGGGAAATTCGCTTATTTGCCATCTACCCTGGAGTTAGACAAGCAGATACATACCATTTTATTTTCTGTGCATGCATTAGGCTTAGGGAACAGCCGCACCGTTAGCCTAGCTTAGCATCATTCAGAGGAAGTAGGTTTGCCAGTGTAGCCTACTGTAGTTCCCAACAGTCACGAAATACACTCCAAATACACTTTCAAAACGTTCCTGTAAACATGTTGTGAAAAAAATTTGTGACATTTTTGTTTTCTAAGCAGATACTGTACTCAGAACTATTTTTTGCCGAACCACTGCTGCCTGGGCGCAGTGATTTCATCACCTCAAAAGCCCAGTTTTTCAAAAAACAACAGGGCTTTTGAGGTGATGAAATCACTGCGCCCAGCCAGCAGTGGTTCGGCAAAAAAAATGTCAGAGTATATATCTGCTTAGAAAACGAAAATGTCTAATTATAAAAAAAATATATATTCTACACGTGGTAAATACACAGGTCACAACATGTTTTACAGGAACGTTTTGGAGTTGTATTTGGAGTGTATTTCGTGACTGTTGGGAACTAGGCTACACTGGCACACCTACTTCCAGTGAATGACGCTTAGCTAGGCTAACGGTGCGGCTGTTCCCTAAACCTAATGCATGTACAGAGAAGAAAAGGGTATCTGCTTGTCTAACTCCAGGGTACTGTAGATGGCAAATAAGCTAATTTCCCCTAAAGTTGGCATGTTCCTTTAAGTAAAGGAACTGTGTACTTCTTCCACCACTGGGATTCACACTATTGCCTCCACCACGTCACCATGCAAACCTCGCTCCAAGACATTCAAGTTTGGCCCTGCATGTGAACCAGTGTAGTGAAATACACACTAAAATAAAGACATCCGTGCAGTCAAATGAGTCGACGACAGCAAATGACTAATTCATGTCGTTGAGAAGCACAGCCTGACAAAGTCACAGTGACATTGTCAGGCGGTGCTTGTCACTTACAAGCACAGCTTTTTAGACTTACAATAAAATATTATTATCTCTGCACTTTGTAAGATTTGAAAAGCCATTAGGCATCTCTCTGTCCTTGTGCCAACAAGAATGAAAGAACACAAAATGTTAATCATAACGCTTTGGGCCGCACAGCCTTAAATATAAATGTGTAAATATATGTGTGTATCCATGGTGATTCATCAGACAACTATCAGGAACACTCGCCGTCCATCCGATGTTCCTAAAACCCAAACGTGACTCGTCTTTTTTTGACTGGAAAGCGGAACGCGGGAATGACCTCATTTACCCCCAGCGCCGCTGCCGGTGTCCTGCAAAATTCTACTCCACACCAGAATTCTGCTGCGCTGGCGCACGCATGCGCATGACCCACAATCGTTTTTCACGCGTTTTTAACTCAACAATATTCTACTGCCGAACGTCTTGTTGAGTCTTATTGATGGTGAGCAATATCTTAAACACATTTGTACATACATAACTTATTACTGTAAAAGCATGTAAATATTTGCATGTAATTGGCTTTGCAGCAGAATGTATAAAGTATGTATAAAGTAGATGATAAAATGTCGTACACCTGTTGTAGTTCGGAGTGAACGTGACTGACGACACCCAGCTGTCAAAAGATATTGGCCTGAGTTTAGCGTTATCTTGTTTTAAAATCACTTTTTTATGCATCAAAAATCACGTGTATGTTAATAATATCACTTTTTTATGCATCAAAAATCACTTGTGTGTTAATAATACTTATCCCGACCCTGGTCTGTATAGCAATGGAGAAGTAGTAGAATTTCGCAGACGCGTCTATCGAGTCGCGCTACGGCAGCAGTTTTCGAGGAAGTAGTAGAATTTCGCAGAACACCGGCCGTCATCTCCCGCAGGACAGAGAGATGTACCCCCTCGACACTTTGGATGAAGGGACTGTTCCCGCATTGGACCGCTGTAACCTCGAGGGAATACCTCAGAAAATTTTCGGAATTCCAGGGCAACCATTTCAAATGACCCGTAAGATTCCATTATGCTACAACATTGTGTCATCATTATTATTCAGAGAATAATACATTTTGTGTTGTAACACCGGATAGTTTAATAATACCCGATAATGTAATACGTTACATTATCCGTTCCACATATGTATTACATGATCCGGTTTTATTACATTATGATTGAAGCCCTTCTAAGTGAAAAAGTTATTACATTATGAAACATTATTACATTATCTGGTATTATTACATCATCCAGGGGTTCTCAACAGGTGCCTCAGAGAGGAACATGAAGGAACGCGAAGCCTTCACTTGCATTCAACTTTATTACATGTTTGATGACCAAAACGTAGTTTTTATTTAAAGAATGTAAGCGAAGGCAGTGTGTGGGACTATTCTCTTTTCATGGAATAATAAATCAAATGGCAAAGGAACCTGGTTAAATATCTGCTTCCTCCGAGACATAGGAGACAGCCAGCAGCATCTTTTCACCTGCCAGCGCGGACTCTCATTGGTGAGGTGTAATGTGTGGGAGGTCACACTACCCTCACCATCTTCCTCCCTCGCTGTGCAGGCGCCCTGACCGACCTGTAGGAGTCGCTGTTTACAACGACCAGAATACCACCCCACCAGCTTCCCTCCCGCTGACTTTGCCAATTGAGCCAGTATGACGGCCGGCCAAGCCGGAGGCAACGCTGACAGCCGGATTCGATACCAGTGTCTCTCACGTTGGTGACGAGCGCTTAGTCCGCTGCGCCACCCAGCCGCCCCTTAGAAAATGTATTCCTGATATTACATGCCTAATTATGGCAATGACTTTTGAATACTAAATATTCACAGTGAAGTCATCAAGTTGAGATTCACAGGTCCACGAATGGGTTCCAATTTAATACATTCTCACTTGGTACCATGTCTTCTTTATCTTACAGACAGTATCAGGAGGGAGATGGATTCAGGTAAGCTGTGTGGGCTAGTTCTTCTAGAATCTAGACCTACAGAAGGCTTTCGACACAGGCCATGACCTACTGCTCTCCAAGCTTAAGGCCTTGGGTATGTCTGAGACAGTGGTCAGATGGTTCTCTTCCTACCTTTCTGATAGGGTGCAGCGGGTTGAGGTCAGTGGCACTATGTCAGAGGCCAAGCCCATTGTATGTGGGGTCCCACAAGGAAGCGTGCTAGGACCGCTCCTTTTTTTACTGTACATAAATGACATGTCAGCAGCATGCTCATGTAACTTGTTTTTATTTGCAGACGACTCAGCCCTGCTAGTCTCACACAAGGATCAGAACACACTAGAACATATGCTAGGAGAAGAACTTGCAGGGGTCAGCAGTTGGCTTTCGGACAACAGGCTTTCTCTTCCCCTAGGTAAGACAGAGGCAGTACTATTGGGCTCCAAGCCCAATCTCAGGAAAGCACAGGAGTTTAACATCCAGTTAGGAGCTGTAACCCTAAAACAGCAAAAAAAAAAAAAAGCGAAGTATCTAGGCTGTATGATAGACGGGAGCCTAGATGGGGAGGCTAAGTACTGGGCAAAGTCAACGCCCGCACCAGGTACCTAGCTAGGAAAGCCAACCTCCTTGGCAGAGATGGCCTCAGGCTACTAGCAAATAGCCTAGTACTCTGCCACTTTGACTATGGTAGCGTGTCTTGGTTCAAGGGCCTGACAGTGACCATAAAAAAGAAGCTTCAGGTTTCCCAAAATAAGCTGGTAAGGGTGGTAATGGGTCTTGGCCCTCGCACCCACATATGGAGGAGTCACTTTCAGGAGCTAAACTGGCTTCCTGTGGAGGCCAGAGTTACCCAGCTCAGACTGAATATAGTGCACAATATTAGAAACCAAAGGTCCCCTAGATGCCTCCAGAACTACTTCACCCCGGTCAACGAATCCCACAACCACAGAACTAGAGCAAGCATAGCAAACCTGAAGCCTGCTTCTTTCTGATCCAAACTGGGCCAGTGCTCCCTTACTTTCTCTGGAGCCCAGAATTGGAACAAGCTGCCTATCCCCATCAAGCAGAGCTCGAGCCTCCACAGCTTCAAGAGAAGCGTCAGGAAGTGGCTCATGGACAGAATAGAGGAATAGCCCCCTATAGTTTGAATGGGTTTCCAATCAGTTTTTAGTTATTGTGGGGTATACAATTTTAGCGATAGGTTAGTCTTCTAATGTTTTAAATGTATGTGTTTTGTGTTATTGTCGTGTTTTTGTTGTGGCCTAACAGCCCTGGGACCATGACGGAAATAAGGGTTTTACTCTTTCTCATGTTATCCTTTGGATCCTTGTTGTGTGTTTTTAATCTATCAATAAAATCAAATAAAATCAAACCAGGAGGGGAGATTTGCATAAACAAAACATCAAGACATGTTTAAATTATTGACAGAGAAAATGGTGAAAAAGGGATGAAACCAGGGAATCACAGAATAATTGATATATTCATAAACAAGAACAAAATCGTTACTGGAGGACAAGCTAACACAGGCTACTGTGGCGGACGGCAAGTTACCTGTTGCTAAATCAAGTACAAACGAACCAAATAATAATAACACAAAAGTAGGCACATTTGTGACTGTTGCCACGTTCATCAAATAAGAAAATTACTCTAATTTGTAAAATACTAAGCGTGTTATGATTACTTAGACAACATTATAAACCGACAGTGTCTACTCCATCATTGCGCAGAGGAAACATTGAGAGTTAAACCCAATGCTGATAGCGAACCTGCTACAGTTAACGAGGCCATCTGTAAAGCATCTGGAGGCGACACCTCTAATCTACACAGACCTTGAAGAGTGAGGCTGCCGGAATGGGCCCCGCAACAGCAGAAGCTCAACTGGTCAGGACATGTGCACGACGCACTAAATGTAAGAGGGACAGTGTTAGAGGTAAGAGGAGCAAGAGGAGGATCACAAATTGATCCGTCAATGAATGGATAGACGGAAGGTATTAACATACTGTCCGTTGGTGTATTTTCAAATTCAAATCTTTATTTATTCTCGAAAGGACAATTGAGGGCACCCTCATTTTTAATGTCGTCAAGACTTACAGACATTTCAATGCATAATTTTTTTTACAATATAATAATAATAAATAATATGAATAACTCTATCTTTATAGTACTTTTCATGCCCTGAGTGCCCCACAGCAATTAGTATGAAATGAACATAGGCATAAAATCAGCATATAGTTGACATAATAAAAAACAATGCAGAAATTGCAGACATATCAGAAGATGTATAAAAGACAATAAAAGTAGTGCAACGTAAACGTGCAGACATAAGAATAGGCATACAATAAGTACAATAAGTACAATGTTTCTTGAAGGCATGTGAACCCCCCTGAAACAGAACCTAACGTCAACTCTGTCTGTCCAACAAATAGATATTCCTCGTTGAATTAAGACAGACTTGGACGGACAGACACAGCCGGTCAATGTAGCCTGACGTTAAGATCAAAGTAAGTGCTCTCTACAGATATTGAGCGTCACCTTGCGAAATGTCCGGTGTCACCGATAACACCGGTGTTGTCATGAGTTTATTAACCCGGAGGGAAAATGTCCTCGCCGCTGCGTTCCGACCTCACGTGTGTTATTAGGTTTGTAGACATGGGGGCGGCTCCTCTCCTGTATTGCTGTCAGTGACATGCAGCAGACATATGGTGCCATGTGCTTTAGGTACCGGCAGCTTAAGGGGGAGCAGCGAACACAGATCTTAAAGGAACATGCTGACTTTTTGGGAAATTTGCTTATTTGCCATCTACCCTGGAGTTATACAAGCAGATACCCTTTTCTTCTCTGTGCATGAATTAGGCTTATGGAACAGCCGCACCGTTAGCCTAGCTTAGCGTCATTCACTGGAAATAGGTGTGCCAGTGTAGCTTAGTTCCCAACAGTCACGAAATACACTCCAGATACAACTCCAAAACTGTTGTGACCTGTGTATGTTATAATCACGGCGAGAGCCTTCTTCACCCCTCCTCCTCCTTCCTCACCATCACGGCGGAAGATTCCCTCACCCCTCATCCTCTCACACCCTTATATGGGCAGCATCCGTTCCCCGGATCCCCACGCTGCCAGCACATCAATCAACACGGCTGTGACGGATTCCCTCATCAGCGAGAGGATACTTCAGCCCACAGATCCTGCTCTACCCTCGTCGGAGTGTTAAACTAGCTTCCTAGGTACGACGACGAACCCAAGCCTTGCAACCCAGTCCTTATTGTTATACCTTGTCCTAACCCTTGTTCTCTATATGCCCAGGCCCTCCGCTCCAGTACACCTCCTACCTGGACGTCCCGTGCTGCACAAGGAGTGCACCTGCTCTCATCCACGGCACACTCCTGTACCTGTCGCCAGGGGCGGACCTAGCACATTTGGCGCCCTAGGCGAGATTCACCACTGCGCCGCCCCCCCCCCCCCCCCCCCCCCCAATTTCTTTTTTTTTGTAATTTTTTTTTTTTTTTACATTTTTTTGTGATTTTTTTTTTTTATGGCTTTTGCCTCTTCATAGTTCTCTAACGTTAGTCTTTCTTTCCTCAATGCTCAATTCTATAAACACTTGACCGATACCCATCAATGCACAGCGCTCTAGCATGTTCTGACTGTGAACACCTAAAGCTGAGGCTCAGACCGACCGACCGTTTTAGATTTTTGGCTCATTTTCCCTTGTGTTAGAATTTTTTGTATGTAAAAATAATGGTTGCCGATATAGAGGGGGGCGCCAAAACTGCACAGAGAAAAAAAAAAAAAAGAAAAAAAAAAATGTTGGCGCCCCCCTCTGGGTGGCGCTCTAGGCGACCGCCTATATCGCCTGTAGGAAGGTCCGCCCCTGCCTGTCGCCCCGTGCTACACAAGGAGTGCCCCTGCTTGATTGATTGATTGAAAAGTTTATTAACAGATTGCAGAATGGGTACAGTACAGTACAGCTCAATACATACAATTGTTAAGAGGATGCAGACCTGAGAAAGACTTTCGTCTTGTTTCCATCAGAGTCCCCCATTTTCAATTCATCATAGGACACACACGACATACAGATAGACAGTACTGCTACATCTATACATTTATGACATACCAGATTTTCAAATACAGTACTGTTTGTGATACTAAAAAAATCCAGAAAAATAGTGTATATACATTTGACATAGAAACTGTGCATTGGAGGAGGTTGGGTAGGTGGGGTGGGGCTGTACATTGGAGGTGGGGGGGGGGGGTTGGGTAGGGGGGGGGGACACTGTACATTGGAATACTGACATACATTTGACATAGAAACTGTACATGATTGGAGGAGGTTGGGTAGGTGCTCTCGCCGACTACCCATTCTCGTACCTGTCGCACATTTCCGTATTCGCTGCCTGTAACCTGTCTACTTGGGGGAATAATATTAAAACACCCTAAAACGCTCCATTCTCTCTCCTCCTGTGTTCTGCTATTGGGCTCATGTGGAGAAATTAAAATAAAAAATTTACATTTTTGTTTTCTAAGCAGATATATACTCAGACATTTTATTTGCCGAACCACTGCTGCCTGGGCGCAGTGATTTCATCACCTCAAAAGCCCTGTTTTTCAAAAAGCATTCCAACAGCCATTAGACTCTATAATGCATCACTGTGCCTCACTGAGCACAGGGTGACCGTACAGCCTGGAGAAATCTTCCTGGACACTTTACAATTTTTACAATTCTCACAATCTTCCTGGACACTTTACATTTTACACTTATCACTGTACATTTGACTGTATAATTATTTCTGTATATTTTTGGCTGTAGAGTTTATATTTAAGATTTTAGAATGTATACCAGAATGTATATCCCGCCGGACCGTATTTTATTCTTTATTATATTTTATTCTTATTTTTTTATATTATTATATTCTTATTCTTATTTTAGTCCTATTGACTACCTAAATGTTTATTGTTGTTTAATGCGAGCGATCTGTAGTGCCAAATTTCCCTCAGGATTAATTCTATTCTATTCTATTCTATTCTATTCTATTCTATTCTATTCTATTCTATTCTATTCTATTCTATTCTATTCTATACCAAAGAGCGATTCGAAAGGATCGGCTCGTTCGGGAACCTCACATCACTGTAAGTTATGCCCTGTAACCGGACGATCAGGAGCGAGGAGGCGGCACAGGGGCATAGAAAAACCACAGAGGGGTGACGGCGGTCAACTCATCCTGCTGACAGGGGGTCAAGTTCTCCTGTCCTCCAGAGTGGCTACATGACCAGAATGAGTGAGGAGAGAGGAGAAGGAGCGATGGCCTCAGGCAGTGGCCAGCAACAGTACAGTCAGGGAAATGAACCGATACAAAGGAAAACCTGACCTACATTGACATTTCCCACGACAGTGGCTCGGGAGGTAGAGCAGTCGTCTGGCAATCAGGAGGTTCCCGGTTCGATTCCTGCTCCTCCCGGGCAGCGTGTCGATGTGTCCTTGAGCAAGACACTGATTCAGAGGCAGCCTTCCCTGTATACCTCATTATCAAGTCACTAGCTGCACGACGGCTTAACCCTTTCACTACCACACTACCAAAGGGTTAATAGAATAGAATAGATAGAATAGAATAGAAATACTTCAATCATCCGAGGGAAATTTGCCACTACAAATCGCTCACAGTAAACATTTAGGTATACAAAACAAATCATGAATAAGAATAATAAAAAATGGCCTAAGAATAAAGAATAAAATAAGCCTAAGAATAAAATAATAATAATAAAATAAAATATAATACGGGATTCACATTTCCTATGTAATGTATGTACATTCTAATATAAATATACAGTAGAAATGACAGAGATCTACATTAAGTGTACTGTAAGTGTAATATTGACAATGTTGTTTTAAAAGTAATTGTAATTAACCCTTTCACTGCGACAACACAGAAGGTCAATCCTTTCACAACCACACTACAGAAGGTTAACCCTTTCACTACCACACTGCAGACGGTTAACCGCCAGGGTTAAACGGCTCCACAAAGGACATTCAAACAACAGCATCTCTCACGGCCACAAGGCGTCGATCCTCCAGTGCAGCTTCAAAGAACTTGACTTGTTCAGTCCTTCATCTCAAGGATTCAATTAGCAAACAGTGGGAGAGAGAGAGTGGAAACACGTAGCTCTCTCTCTCTATCTCTCTCTCTCTCTCTCTCTCTCTCTCTCTCTCTCTCTCTCTCTCTCTCTCTCTCTCTCTCTCTCTCTCTCTCTCTCTCTCTCTCTCTCTCTCTCTCCCCCCGGTCTCAGTTCTCGCTAAACCAGGTGCTTCTGTCCATCGCTTCTACTCTAAAATGCATAGGCATGTACTGTATATGCCATACACATACATGCACACAAAGAAACACACACACACGTGCACACAAAGAGACACACACACACACACACACACACACACACTTCCCCAGGCAGCAGGTCACCAAGCAGACGGCGCTAGCCGTTTGGAGTGCGGAGAGGATAAACAGCAGATGGTACCACCGGGATAAAAGATGGAAGACAGTGTGGAAAAATCCTCCCCGCCTGGCCGCCCCACAGGACACGGCCAGGAGAGAGGAGCGGATTCTGGGCACTCGGAGAAAGAGACTAAACGGGTACCACGCAACGACGCACATGGCCGGCACCGTGTGCACCGTAGAGCGGTAAGCGCACGACGTCACCGAGTCCGTCGGTGTGAACCCCGGGGCATGTATAGGACAGAAATGTCAAGATATATATATCTGTATGTTGCGTATGTCATTGATGTCATTATGAATAAAAAATGGGGGACCCTGATGTAAACAAGACGAAAGTCTTTCTCTGGTCTGCATCCCATTAACAATTGTGTGTATTGAGCCGTACTGTATTGTACCCATTCTGCAATCTGTAAAATAAAGTTTTCAATCAATCAATCAATCAATCATTAGGACCGCAAGTAGTAAACGTAGCCGGTGTGAACCGCCGTAGCGACGGTGACGTCGACTCCGTGTGCGGTGAGTGAAGCGTGTGCTGTGACATATGTGTTGTGTAAATCGGTGCATGTGCTAATTCATGCACTTGTGTGCTGGTTGTATCAATAATGCAGTGTGACGGGGCAGGTGGGCGCGTACGTCTGGATGTGGCTCGTTTCCCCCGGGTCACACGTCTGATAGGGCCTTGCATGTATAGAGCTTTCCCTTTGTGTTTTAGATGACGTGTGAACACACACACACACGCGCAAACACACACTCTTAGCTGTCCATCGTGTTCGATGATGACGCTTGCTCCAGGGATGGGGGGGAGGGGGTTCAGCGACGCTGCCGCTGGTGCCACTTCTCGTGGGCGTTGAGTCCGATCCTTGAGCCACACACCCGTCCGCAGATGGCGCGAGGGAAGCCAGATACCTGGGGGATGCCAGCCGCCCGCTGGTGTCGTTGTGTACGTGACGTAACATTTAATTCATATGGCCAATTGATTTAATACTAAGTTAAAACTAACTAGATCAACTCAGCTCTGATTAAAGCAAATACAGCTCTTTACAGTCTCCTACGAAACCAGAGTAACACATCAAAATATTCATGTAAATGTAGAGAACACACACACACTCTCATGTGACACACCTTGGGACCACTGTCTCATCTAAATCAAGACAAACTGGTTTTAGGTTAAGTTGATCACACACACACACACACGCACGCGCGCACGCACGCACACGCACGCACACGCACACGCACACGCACACGCACACACACACACACACACACACACACACACACACACACACACACACACACACACACACACACACACACACACACACACACACACACACACACACACACACACACATCCGGGCATCATAGCAGCATGAGGGAGGGGGGAGGGGAGGTACAGGTATGGGCAGGGTAACAGTAGAAAGGCATAATAGGCAATACAATTATAATAAAAATAAACAGTGTAAACAATATAATTAACTCTGAATATAAGAATATGATAAAGTAAACAGTGTAATCAAAGGTGCAGATGAGTATGCCCTTTCAGTTATAGTATACGTTATAGAATCGAATTCGAATCTGAATATATACTATGAGTAAAGTAAAGTAAACAGTATACACAGATACATTATACGTTGTAGTCTGTGCAGGTTAGGTAGTAAGAGTCAGATAGTGATCAGACATTCCTAGTAGTTCTCGAGTTCTGCCGCATTGATCCTCTCACTCATCCTGCCTGCCTCTCTGTTCTTTCTGTGTGAATGAATGAATGAATAAAAACTTTATTTAACAGATTGCAGAATGGGTACAATACAGTACGGCTCAATACACACAATTGTTAAGGGGATGCAGACCTGTAAAAGACGTTTGTCTTGTTTCCATCAGGGTCCCCCATTTTCAATTCATATAGACATTTATGACATACACAACATACATGACATTTATGGCATAGGGACATATAGGTATTTAGTACTGATACATTTGTGACATAAACAGTATTCAAATATACAGTACTGTTACCCCTAGATCCTGACAGAGTATATACATATGATGGGGAGGGGACTGTACATTAGGAGGGGTGGGTGGGTGGGAGGGAAATATCCATACGGCGGGGAGGGAATATATACATGCGGTGGGGAGGAGACTGTCTATTAGGAGGTGGTGGCATTTACGGTGGCCAGTTTCGAATTGCAGCCTCCCGTAGGTGCTCTTTAAGAGCAGTTTTGAATGTGGGTAGGGATTCACATTCCTTTACAGCTTTGGGTAGGGCGTTCCACATTGATGTGGCATAATTGCGAAACGTGTTTAGTCCCTTGTTTGAGCCGAATCTGGGTTTAACATGATTTGTTGAGCTTCCTCTGGTGTAGTGGTTGTGGTATTCACTGACCTTTGGGAAGTATTTTGACATGTACATGGGTACCTTAGTCGTATAGTGTATCTTGTAGACCAGGCCCATTGCAAGTTGCTGTACTCTGTCGTCTACTCTAAGCCATCCTAGATTGTCAAAGTGGACAGGGGTGAGGTGGGTTCTGGGGGTAAGGTCAAGTAGTAGTCTGACCAGTTTGTTTTGTGATGTTTGTAATTTTGTTTTAAGCGCCTTTGAGGTGCTTTGGTACCATGAGGTGCACGCATAGTCGTAGTACCCTGGAATGAGTGCTCCTGCCAGAGTCTTCAGGGTATTCTTGTTTACCAGAGAGGAGATCCGGTACAAGAATCTAGTTCGTTGGTTGACTTTTTTTATTACATTGGATGCCATTTTGTCACAGGAAAGATTTGCCTCTAGGATGGAACCCAGGTAGGTAATTTCATCTTTCCTTGTGACAATATTGTCACCCACTGCAACTGAGAAGCCGTCGGTCTTGCTGAGTTTGTTATTTGAACCGAAGAGAATGGACTCTGTTTTGCCCATGTGTAATGATAGTTTCTTATCAGCGAGCCATATGCAGATTTTGCCTAGTTCCGAGCTGAGGGTTTTTTCAACCTGTAACTTGTTCTTGTCAGAGACCAGCAGGGCTGAGTCGTCCGCAAACAGGAACAAGTTGCAGTCACAGGCTGACGACATGTCATTTGCATAAATTAGGAAGAGTAGCTGTTATCTCTCTCTCTCCTCTGCTCTCTCTCCTCTTCTCTGCTCTCTCTCTCTCTCTCTCTCTCTCTCTCTCTCTCTCTCTCTCTCTCTCTCTCTCTCTCTCTCTCTCTCTCTCTCTCTCTGTATTGTACATTGCATTTTACACACTGCTAAAATTTCATCAAACAACATACTTATTTTTTTTTAGAACTGTACATACTGAGCTGCTATTTTGTTATTTAAATTTGATATAGAATAGAATAGAAATGGCACTGCACACTTTTTAGAACTGTATATAGTAGGGGTGTAAAGGTACACATATCCGTACCGAACGGCTGTGTAGTGTACCGAACGAATACAACGGTATGTTAACCACTAACGACCGCCCACGGGGGGCTGTTTTTTTCACAATCTAATTATTATTATTTAAAAAAAAAATGTACAAGTCGATTATTAATTTCAATATAGAATATTCGTTGACAGCCCTACAAGTACAATTAGTTACTGCACACTACATCACCCCTGAGTGGAAGATAGAAAGCCACACTTTCCCCCACTGTATTGAAAACCCGTACCGAACCTTGACTTCAAAACCGAGGTACGTACCGCACCGTGGTTTTTGTGTACCGTTACACCCCTAGTATATAGTCATCTTTATTTTAGTCATCTTATTTTATTTATACTACATTTATTGTATTTGTATTATTGGAAGCTGCTATGGTCGAGGGACCACAATAAATAAAATTGCACTCTTCTTGCTGTAAAGTGCTGAAATAAGTGACAATAAAGGAATCTGAATCTGAATCTCTCTCTCCTCTGTTCTCTTCCTCCCTTCCATTCATGTCCCCCTGTTAGTTTAATGTTTTCATGTATTATGTTTCTCTTGTCTTGGTCTATTGTGTTCTGTTTAGTATTAGTCTTGTAGTGTTCTTGTTTTGCCTCAGTGTCATGTATTTTCTTTCTTGTCTTGTTTTCCATAGTTGTAGTTGTCGTCGGTGTCCCTCCCAGGTGACTCCATTTGTAATCATCCCAGGTGTGTCTTGTTTGTCGTTACTCTCTGTGTATTTCAGGCCTGTTATTCTGTCCTTGTGTTCAGTCTATAATAGTCTGTTCTATTTTCGTTTTTTTGTTTTTTTTGTTAGTCAGACAGGCTGTCAACTCTTTCCCCCCCCTCAGTTCTGTCATTTTCATGAAACACCCTTGGACCCAACCTCTACCTTTACACCCCCACCCTTGTGAGACACACTATACATGCACACACACAAACGTGCACACACACATACATACATACACACAAACAAACACACACACACACATACACACGCACACTTTTTTGCGAGGCCCCCCTTCCCGCGAGGCCCTTTTTCATCACAGACCTAAAATCTAGTTTTGCTTATATGCTTATATATTTCACATTAGACACGTTTGTAGAATGTGTGTGACTTGTTCCTGGCTCTGCGGCTCTGCAGCAGACATACTCACTATTGGAGCTCTGGGGCTCTGCAGCAGACATACTATTGGTTTCAACGAAGGGAGGGGTTACATGTGTACAGTCGGCCGGCGTGCATCAGCTGCGTTTTACTATTTCGCGTGTGCAGCATTGGAGGTTATGCTTATGCCAGCCAAGACGAAGAGGACGGTCGTTCGGCAGATGGACTGAAGATGAAAGTTGTTGCATGTTAGACAGTTCAGTCAGGCTAGCCATGTCGGCTTAGCTAAAGGCAGGGACAGCTAGTTAGCTTTAGCTACGTTATAATATCGAGTGCTAACGTGTGGTTCAGTCGGGATAGCCATGTCGGCTAGTAGCTAGCTTAGCTAAAGGCTAACTAGCGTTAGCTAACCTAGAGAGAGCGCGTGCAGCATTGTTATGCCAAGATGAAGAGGACGGTCGTTCGGCAGATGAACTTCGTCAACTCCACGCGGTTGTCTCCATCCTCTTGGACGTTTGGTGAGTTTTTAATGCACTCTATGCTATTCCCGCCGTGGATATCTCTCTCTCTCTCTCTCTCGGGCCGGCTAGCTATCGTGGCTAAGGCTAACGTTATGTTGGCTAACGTTATGTTGAGCCAAGCGGGCCGGCTAGCTAACGTAGCTAACGTTATATTGAGCCAAACGGGCCGGCTAGCTGTTGTAGCTAATGTTATATTGAGCCAAAGCGGGCCGGCTAGCTAACGTAGCTAACGTTATATTGAGCCAAACGGGCCGGCTAGCTGTTGTAGCTAATGTTATAATGAGCCAAGCGGGCCGGCTAGCTAACGTAGCTAACGTTATATTGAGCCAAATGGGCCGGCTAGCTGTTGTAGCTAATGTTATATTGAGCCAAGCGGGCCGGCTAGCTAACGTAGCTAACGTTATATTGAGCCAAACGGGCCGGCTAGCTGTTGTAGCTAATGTTATATTGAGCCAAAGCGGGCCGGCTAGCTAACGTAGCTAACGTTATATTGAGCCAAACGGGCCGGCTAGCTGTTGTAGCTAACGGTGTGTACCTGGTGTCAGTACCTGGCTACTCTATTTGTAGTTAGCCTATTTAGCTGATGTCGGCCGTTGGCTCCTTGCTACTTTGTTTTCTCTGGTATAGACCCTCTTCTCTTTGGATTTAAGTGTTGATCTTTGTCCTTTTGGATCTATGTATATTCATGTTGCCTTTGTGAAGTTATCTTTTCCTTCTGTTTTGTTCTTCCATTAAAAGTTTAATATCCTTTAGGGGCTCATCTTAGCTGTCTTGCTTATCTCTCTCATACATGCTCTCTCTCTAACACACACACACACACACAGACATGCTCTCTCTCTCTAACACACAAACACACATGCTCTCTCTCTCTCTCTCTCTCTCTTTCTAACACACACAGACATGCTCTATATCTCTCTCTAACACACAAAATGACATGCTCTCTCTCTATATTTCTCTCTCTTTCTAACACACATATACATACTCTCTCTCTAACACACACACACAAACAGACATGCTCTCTCTCTATCTCTCTCTTTCTAACACACACAGACATGCTCTATCTATCTCTCTCTCTTCAATTCAAATGGGCTTTATTTCACATTCTTGTATTTCTCCCAGTAGGTATGGGAGTTTTGAGTTATTGTCCATGTTTTCAAAGTCTCTTTGGGTGTTTGCAATTTGTGGGAAGTATATGTCTTGGTATAGTGGGCAGGTTGTTAAGAAGTGGAGCTCGGTTTCCACTTCATCTTGTGTGCAGTGGGTCTGTCTTCGCTTGGGAGCCAGGTCTGCCTATGGCGGCCTTTCTCAATGGCTAGGCTGTGCTCGCTGAGTCTGTACCTAGTCAAGGATCTTCTTAGTATTGGGTCAGTCACAGTGCTCAGGTATTCTGCCACTGTGTACTCTCTGTTTAGGGCCAAATAGCATTTCAATTTGCTCTGGTTTTGTGTTGTTTCTTTCCAATGTGTCTCTCTCTCTCTCTCTCTCTCTCTCTCTCTCTATCTCTCTCTCTGGCCTTGCTCTGGTGGAGGGTCAGGGGCATTGCCGGGTCTGTGCAGCGATAACACTGTATATTGACTGTAGAACGGGAGCTCTCTCTCGCTCTCTCTCTTGCTATATGTTGACTGTATCATGCCCAGCCTCGGGCAGCGCTATTATTTAAGAATATGTTGACTGTATGAAAAAAAATAAAAAATAAAAATAAAAAATCGCACAGGGCTTCGCATTTCTCCCAGGCGGCCCTGCACATACGCATGCAGACAACACACACACACACAAATACCACATCAACTAAACACCGCACACGCACACATTATGCACATACACATGCACGCACACATGTCTCAAGGAGAGCATCAGTCATCTATAAAAGATGGAGGACAGGCCAGGCCACATGGAAGCCAAAGACATGAAAACATCATTACTGTACAAGTGACCCCCGGGTCAGGGTTGAAAAAGGCTGCATTTTTTATTCATTCTGTGAAAGAAAGAGACGATGTTCACATCTTAACATTCACTCTGTCACTCGGAGCCTCCCTTCATACACACTGCTGTCCCCGTCTTCAGAATCCAGTGAGTTGTCTGTGTGTGTGCTTGCAGGCATGCTCAGAGAAATACCCTGAATATACAGCTAACTGGCAGCCATTCCTCATGATTGATGCCTTTTAGAGGAAATCCTACTACCTCAGGTGTTTATTGGATGTTATTAAGGATGTTTACAAGACATCCTTCCCTCAGGTCATCTGTGAAAAACAACGTAAAGACCAACAGCTCTCCCAGCAGGCATTACACACCAACACCCCTCCCAGCAGGCCTTACACACCAACACCCCTCCTATAGCAGGCATTACACACCAACACCCCTCCCAGCAGGCCTTACACACCAACACCCCTCCCAGCAGGCCTTACACACCAACACCCCTCCTAGCAGGCATTACACACCAACACCCCTCCTAGCAGGCCTTACACACCAACACCCCTCCTAGCAGGCCTTACACACCAACACCCCTCCTAGCAGGCCTTACACACCAACACCCCTCCTAGCAGGCATTACACACCAACACCCCTCCTAGCAGGCATTACACACCAACACCCCTCCCAGCAGGCCTTACACACCAACACCCCTCCTAGCAGGCATTACACACCAACACCCCTCCTAGCAGGCATTACACACCAACACCCCTCCTAGCAGGCATTACACACCAACACCCCTCCTAGCAGGCCTTACACACCAACACCCCTCCTAGCAGGCATTACACACCAACACCCCTCCTAGCAGGCATTACACACCAACACCCCTCCCAGCAGGCATTACACACCAACACCCCTCCTAGCAGGCATTACACACCAACACCCCTCCTAGCAGGCATTACACACCAACACCCCTCCTAGCAGGCATTACACACCAACACCTCTCCTAGCAGGCCTTACACACCAACACCCCTCCTAGCAGGCCTTACACACCAACACCCCTCCTAGCAGGCATTACACACCAACACCCCTCCCAGCAGGCATTACACACCAACACCCCTCCTAGCAGGCCTTACACACCAACACCCCTCCTAGCAGGCCTTACACACCAACACCCCTCCTAGCAGGCATTACACACCAACACCTTTCCATGGAGCGCCATTCATTTTATAATTTCCATCAATCAATGGATTAAATATGTGCCTGTACCCCACCCAATGTGTTTCCCCCCCAACCCTGTACCCCAACCCAAGACATACACCCACCTAGGACATACATTTAACATAGCAGAATGGAAAGAACATGTTGATAAAATGATTGATTGATTGGTTGATTGAAAACTGTATTAACAGATTGCAGAATATACAATACAGTACGGCTCAATACACACAATTAAGGGGATGCAGACCAGAGAAAGACTTTCGTCTTGTTTACATCAGGGTCCCCCATTTTCAATTCATCATGACATTTATGACATACACGACATACAGTACTGTTACATCCAGACATTTATGACATACAAGATATACAAATATACAGTATTGTTTAAGAGACAGAGATCCTAAAAGAAAATATAGGTTAGGTTTGACCTGATGCTTCACCAGCACCACTGATGAGGAAGTTGGATGCTTAAGACAGGTTCCTCTGTATAGAATCCAACACCTTTTCTCCAACATTCATCTAATGTGCACAACACTGCTTTTCCCCGCCTACAGGCAGAGATCACGTGACGCTGTCGTGTCACGTGAGGTAAAGAAGTGGTCCGACCAATCAGAGGCAACGCTACAGGACGCACTCGATGACATCGACTGGGGAATGCTTGAGGCGAGCTCCAGTGACGTCAGTGAGTTTGCTGATGTTGTCGTGAGTTTCATAACAACACTAGCGGATAGCATTGTCCCCACGAAAAAGGTTCGGGTCTTCCCGAACCAGAAACCGTGGGTTGACAGTACTATCCGAGCGGCTCTGAAAACTCGCACCACTGCTTATAACCTGGGCAGAGCGTCAGGAAACATGGAGGAGTATAAGGCTACAGTCTATACTCTGCGCAAGGCTGTAAAACTTGCTAAGAGGACATACGCTGACAAGATGGAGGCACAAATGGCCCAGAATGACACAAGAGGTTTATGGCGAAGACTACGGACGATAACTGACTACAAAGTCAGCGTCCCCTCAATGGGGAGTGCCGACGCCTCTCTCGCGGACCAGCTCAACTCCTTTTACGCGCGGTTTGGTGCAAACAGTAGCGACACTAGCTCACCGGCTAACAACGTCACTGACGCGCCGGCCGTCGTGGAGGGGGGGGGGGGGGCATCCGCGGGGGGCGGGGGCACTCTCTCATTGACGGAACACAGTGTGAGAAGAGCATTTATGCGGGTGAACACCAGAAAGGCAGCTGGCCCAGATGGGATAACAGGACGTATACTTAAGTCCTGTGCTAACCAGCTAGCCCCAGTGTTCACCACCATATTTAATCTATCCCTGGCTGAGTCAGTGGTCCCTGCCTGTTTCAAGGTGTCCACTATAATACCGGTACCAAAAAGAAACAGGTCTTAATGACTACAGACCAGTGGCACTCACCTCTGTGGTCATGAAATGTTTTGAGAGGCTGGTTAAGGATTACATTTGTGCCTCCCTTCCCAGTGATATGGACCCTATGCAATTTGCATATAGGCCAAACAGGTCCACTGATGATGCGGTCTCCCAAGTACTACACAGCACCCTCTCTCACCTAGACTGCCAGAAGGGGGGCTATGTGAGATTGTTGTTCATTGACTATAGAGCTCAGCGTTCAACACCATAGTCCCAACCAGACTGGTGGACAAGCTGATCGAGCTGGGTCTGAGCTCCGCTCTGAGCGCCTGGATACTGGACTTTCTGAGTGAAAGGCCCCAGGCGGTCAGGGTGGGGGGTCAGACCTCCAACACCATCACCCTGAGTATCGGGTCCCCCCAGGGCTGTGTTCTGAGCCCCCTGCTGTATTCACTATACACACATGATTGTGTGGCCAAGTTCAGCTCCAACTCCATAGTGAAGTTTGTGGACGACACAGTGGTGGTGGGGCTGATCTCTGACAACGACGAGAAGGCCTACCGGGAGGAGGTTGAGGTACTGGAACGCTGGTCTCAGGACAACAGCCTGCTCCTGAACATTGGTAAAATGAAGCACAATCTCAGGAGGCTCATACAGAACCAAGCATTTCACTGTAATGTACATGTACACACAGTACCTTATATGTGACTAATCAAAACCTGAAACTTGAAACTTGAAATTGAGTGAACTGAATGATAATAAACTGGTTTGAAGTTTTGCTTGAAGTTTGGACTGAATAGTGAATACCCACACCACACCAGAGACGTTAACTTCCAGTCCAAACAGGAGGGTGGGTTCTGTGTTCTAAATGTGGAGTGGATATACAGTACATAGCGCCACAAGGAGGCCCCCTGGCACCAGCTGAGGCATTGGTTCTGCTTTATATCTGTGATAATTGGCAGTCGCCACATTTGGAGGAGATTCAAGATTCAAGAGTTTTATTTGTCACTATACATAACATGGCATACAGTGAAATGCGGGTGGCCATGCCCCGCTTCGATTGTGCAATAATACTAATAATAAAATAGACATAAAAAAACAGGTAATACATAAAAAGGGCATGATAAAATAGACATGCTAAATTCCTGAGATTGTTAGCGACGGATTTAAGGCACTGGGTCGTATGTACACTACTATACAGTTTTTACTCGAATATCCCTATGCTATACTTGCTAAATCTAAACTATACTATTGTTAGATCCTGATCAAACTGGCCAGTATCACATCTTCGTCTGTTTGGCTCTCCATCCAATTCCTCTGCGTTGTGTCATTTTAATGGTCCTGACGTCTCAGATACTGGCTGATAAGATCCTTATCTCTCCCCGTTAGTACAATCCGCAAACCATAATAATTCTCCACCTCCGTAAGAATCCGACACCTTACAAGGAAAAGCGTGGTTTATTTGATAAACAGAAACCTCAGCTCAGATGTTAACAGATGTTATTGTCCTTGAAAAGTCTATTCTAATGATCTTTCGGTGTGTTCGTCTATCGTCCTTTTGTTATTCAGTCCAATAGTGTTCAGGCCTGGTCGTCAGCCTAACCCTCCTCGCGTTAGCCGAAGCTAATGATGATGTGGCATTCTTCCTCCCCCCCCCCCCTCTTGATGAGAGGAGAGAGTGTCTTCTGTGTGATCTCAGTCCTACTCGCTCTTGGTCTGCCTTACACCCGGAAACACTGTGCGACTTATAGATCTTTGTCGTAACAGCCCCGCCTTCTGGTTGTCATGTGCCGTCATGTGCCGCGTTTAACCTTTACACACATTTCACGTTTCATTAAGATGAACCTCTCTCCCTCCTGCTCTGGGCCTACACTCTCTCTTATCAATTTGTTCTTACAAGGAATTCAAAACAAAACACCCTCGCTGGCAGTGTATTCAATCCACTGGTCACGTTCTATCACCGTCTTCCATGCACATTTCAATCTCACCGTTTTAGCTGTGGTCATCTCCCCCCAATCTATACATCACATACATTGAAAAAGCACCCCAAATCCTTCATTCCCCCCTTTGATTCTTAATCAACCTTCAGAATCAACAGACTACTTGGTTTTTCAATTAATTATACACAAAAATAGACTCATAACAATGAGGGCCCCGCCGTCTGCTGTTTGCCTTTTGTTTTCCATTACCCGCATCACACCCAAACCAGAAAGGATAAACAACGGTCAGGGAGGAGAGAGAGAGAGAGAGACAGAGAAAAACACAGATTGCAACTTTTCAGACGACACACCTAAACCCTTCGGCCCCCCTATTAGGTACACCCCACGTCCAAATCAGAGCGCTCCCTTCCCTCTTACAGTACACCTCCCATCTTGGGCCGGTCCCGTCTCCTAGGGCAGTGGTTCCCAAAGTTGGGGTCGCGACCCAAAAGTGGGCCGCGAGCAGCCACGGGAGGGCCGCGAGATGATTTCCAGAATGTCCCATAATAATAAAAAAAAAAAAAAAAAAAATTACATTACTGGTAAAAAGAAATGCTAATAAATGATAATAAATAATATTCAGCCTATGAATTTCCATGGTCCGTATACATAATGCACGTGACAGGTATTATTGGATTCTATTATATATTATTATGCACAATCGTTGCGGGCAAGACCACCTTGTATACTCGTATGCGTGACAAATAAAACTCTTGATTGACTTGAGGTACGGCGAGACACTAGCGACACACACTGTGGTTATTTGAATTTCGGTTGCAAATGTATACTTGTTGCTAGCTAGCTCAAATTCAAAATGAAACGTTGGTTAATTGCGGCAAAAAGCAGAGAAGCAGAGAAGCCAGCGGAGGAGAGTCGAGAAGCAGTTCCACCGCCAGAAAGGCCATCAACTGACACGGGATTGGGAGGAGGTGATAGTCAAAGTAGCCATGTGGATGATGTGGGACCAGGGCCAAGTGCGACACAAAGATGAAGTTGGACCAGCGACAGCCTACCTATAGATATCGAAAATATCGTGAGGAATATATCCAACATGGATTCATATGTAAAGTTGTGAACGAGGTGCAACTTCCTCAATGTGTCGTGTGTGCCGACGTCCTTTCAAATGAAAGCTTAAAGCCTTCCAAAATGATACAGCATTTAAAAACAAAGCACCCCTCTCTCGCTGAGAAACACGTTGATTTTTTTCGCCGAAAAGAGCGAGAGTTGCTAGGCCAAAACAAGGTGATATATACACAAACATCAGTCCCTGCGAAAGCGCAAAAGGCCTCATATGAGGTGGCATATTTAATTGCTCGGGCAAAAAAGCCACACACAATCGGGGAAACTCTCATCAAACCCGCTGCTATAGCTTTGAGTCGGAATATGCATGGGGATAAACTGGCTCGTGAAATTGAATCCGTGCCGCTCTCGAACGGCACAATTGCCCGGCGCATCACAGATATGGCCCAGGACATCAAGTGTCAGCTTATTGACAGAGTGAAGCAAGGCAAATATGCTTTGCAACTAGACGAATCGACAGATATCTCGAACTGTGCCCAGTTGCTTGTATTTGTGAGGTACACATTTGATGGGAAGCTGGAGGAGGACATGCTTGTGTGCACTGCACTGGAGGGAACATGCACAGGTGAGGATGTTTTCCTAAAACTGGATGAGAAACTGAAAGAGGAGGGACTGTCTTGGAACGAGTGTGTTGGTGTGTGTACCGACGGCGCTGGGGCGATGGTGGGGAAAAATAAAGGACTGAAAGCCAGAGTCTTGCAAGTGGCACCTCACGTGAAGTTCACACACTGTATCATTCACAGAGAAGCTCTTGCGGGCAAAACGCTCGATGCAGAGCTTAAAGGTGTTCTTGACACAGCCATAAAAATAGTCAACTATATAAAATCTCGTCCACTCAACACCAGGCTGTTTGCATCTCTCTGCAACGAAATGGGCTCTGAGCATGAAGGCCTGCTGTTCCATACTGAGGTGCGGTGGCTTTCACGAGGAAATGTCCTCACGCGCCTGTTTGAGCTGCGGGATGAGGTGCGCTTGTTTCTGGCGGAGAATGCGCCCCAGCTCGCTGCCCACCTCTCCGATCCTGGCTGGATAACAAGGCTAGCCTATCTGTCTGGCATATTTGATAAAATGAATGGACTTAATCTCTCACTACAGGGTGAAAATACAAGCATCCTGTCGCTCAATGACAAAATACTGGCGTTCATGAGGAAACTCGAGCGTTGGATTGCACGGGTAGCAATGGGCAGGATTGATATGTTTCCAGAGCTGGATGAGTTTATGGAGGAAAATGAACTCAGTGTGAACACAGTGAAGATGTCCATAACCAGTCACCTCAAAGCCCTTCTTGAACGATTTAAAAAGTATTTCCCCGAGGAAACAGCACCAGAACAGCATGACTGGATAAGATCCCCATTCACAGTAACAGCATCACACCTGCCATCCGACCTGGAGGACGCGCTTGTTGAACTGTCAAGCGACCGAACCTTAAAGACGGAGTTTCAGTCCAAGCCGCTGGCTGAGTTCTGGATATCCGCTGAGGGGGAATACGCACAGCTATCCAATGCCGCAATGGATGTATTGTTGCCATTTGGATCGACATACCTATGCGAAAAAACATTCTCTGCCCTGACCTATATAAAAAACAAGTACAGATCACGTCTGAATGTGGAGGATGATCTCCGAGTCGCTGTCTCCAAAATCAAGCCCAGACTGGACTTGTTGTGCTCCAAGCATAGTGCCCATCCATCTCATTAGGTGAGTTGAACATTAGCGGCGCCTATACTAAATTAAACGCGCTATATGTATTAATTTTATAGTTTGATTATTGTGTTATTTTGTGTATAGTTATTGTGCGTGTTAAAAGCATCCAATGCTTATTACTGCGTAACGTTTGCATGTTTCACAACCACCTCCTATGTCTGTGAGCAGGGGGGAAACGGTCAGAACCATAACATCGTTGTTATACTCTCATTCAGGTGTGATGCAGGCGTCCATAAACGCACCACAGGAGAGAGGATTGACAGACTGCGTGACAGCATGGCATCACACTTTGTTAGAGACAGCCCAAGTCCACGCAATAAATATGCAGCATGATGAATGATAAAATAATATTAGTTGAATCTGTGACAATCAGTCTGCAAGTGATAATAATCTCTTTATATATAGCAAACTACTGTGATGCTTTTAAATAGTTCATTTTCTGAAGTACATAGGCCTACACGTTTTTCATAATCATAGAATCTATATGTAGGGCCTATATTCATTTCATGGTTGTTTGGTTATTGTGTTGTTTTTGTTATTGTGTGTAGTTATTGTGCATGTTAATAGCACAAGGTGGAGCACACCCAAAAACGTTTAAGAGGTGCAGACTGACAGAACGAACTGAAAACGATAAAGAAAGTTGCACACTCAATTGTCTCTTTGCTGTTTATTGTCACCAATGTTTCGCGTTTGCCTTCTTCAGGTGAAACTTGTTAATAGTGAAACTGTTAATAGCCTCCAATGCTTATTAGTGCGTGTGAAGTTTGCGCGTTTCAACCACCTCTGCTCCTGAGTCCTATCCCAAAGCAGACGGAATGGGAGCGACTGCAATAACAAAAAAAGTCACTCGCCACTTAAAAAACATTAAAAGCATGCATTTACACATTCTAAAATGTGACTATATGGTTTTATATTAACTTAATAAATAAACAAAAACGAAAAATCTACTTATTTCAACGAAATATTTCAAACTAAATAACTATGCACATAAAACGCTGAAAACAACCGAAGCAAAATAGTATTTTAATGAGGCTATTATTATTATTATCATTATTATTTTGCAACAAGTTAGCCCTCTCATAAATTGCACATATAAATGAATAACTAACTTGAACTAACTTAATAGGATTGAAGTGATATTTGGCTTAAAAAATCGGTCACATGGCAAAAAAAAAAAAAAAAAAAGCCTGACGATGTGCATTGGGCCGCGGCTCTCTGACGCCTTATTTTTTGGGCCGCGGCCTGAAAAGTTTGGGAACCCCTGATCTAGACCAGTGGTTCCCAAAGTCGGGGTCGCGACCCAAAGGTGGGCCGCGAGCAGCCACGGATGGGCCGCGAGATGATTTAAAAAAAATAAAAAAAAAATAAAAAAAAATTAAAAAAAACATTTTTTTTATTTTTTATTTTTTTTATTTTTTTTATTTTTTTGTCAGGCCACTGAACTTAGAAGCAGGCCAGGACAGTGTTTCTAGTTGTATTCTAAAATTCTATTCTATAGTATTCTAAAATGTGACTATATGGTTTTATATTAACTTAATAAATAAACAAAAACGAAAAATCTACTTATTTCAACGAACATTTCAAACTAAATAACAGATTATGCACATAAAACGCTGAAAACAACCGAAGCAACAATAGTATTTTAATGAGGCTATTATTATTATCATTATTATTTTGCAACAAGTTAGCCCTCTCATAAATAGCACATATAAATGAATAACTAACTTGAACTAACTTAATAGGATTGAAGTGATATTTGGCTTAAAAAATCGGTCGCATAAAAAAAAAAAAAAGAGAAAAAAAAAGCCAGATGATGTGCATTGGGCCGCGGCTCTCTGACGCCTTATTTTCTGGGCCCCGGCCTGAAAAGTTTGGGAACCCCTGTCCTAGGGCAAGGGCCCCTTTCAGTGAAGGCTCCTTTCCTGAGCTGGTCCCCCTTCCAGGGCGGTCCCCTAGGCAAAAATGTCTCCCCTGGTCTGCTACTGCTCAGTGTCTCTGGCTGTCCTCTCCACATCTGCTCCTCCACCGCCGCCGTCTCCTCTCTCTCGTCGTGGATGATCTGTGTACCAGGCTGCGGTGCCTGGCCCCTGCTGCTTCCTCCTCCTCCAGTCTGTCTCCTGGTCATCTCCACCGCTGTCGGTGTCTCCCCCCGCTGAAAGCAGAAACACAACACCAGCAGTCGTCTGTACATTCGACTTCCCTTGTTTTGCTATTAGTCTACCACCTTCTCCACACCCATATCTATCCTACAGGGCTGTTCCCTGTTTGTTGTCTTCCGGCGTGACACCCGCAGCTAAACGATACCCACTCCGCGCTCTATCTGTTCATCCCAGGTTGACCCCCAGCTCGCGCCAGTTCTTCTGGTGACATGTCTTCAAGACTCTGCCTATTAGGTGTGAGAAAGCCCCACTAGAATTCAAACTCCCTCTTTATTCCATAATTAACCCATTCAAATAACTGCACCCCCTCTCTTTGCAATTATTATTTAATCCATTGTATGATTAAACTCTATTTGAATTAACCTGTATATCTATATTATTATTATAATAGATCCACTCTCTGTGCTGCAGTAGATTCAATAACTTGACTCACTCCCCCACTCCGCCACTAGATGGTAGTACAGACTTATATCTAAATATTCCCCTATGGGTAATGAAAACTCCCCCGCACTACCCCCCCTCCGCCACTAGGTGGCGACCTACTCCTCCTCTATGGTGTTTTAGTTGACGTGTCACTTCCTGGTTCTTATCTGTTGTTATCTCCTCGTGGTGCTCACGGCCATTTTGTCTCGGTGCAAATGGCTACTCTCTCAAACAAACGGCCGCTGCCCTTCCTTCCAAGGCCTAAAAACACAGCTGTTTTTCCTCTCTTTCCTATCCATTATCAGGGGACGCTTTCTCAGACTAATACTCTTGCCTGATCGGACATAATACACACTGGTACAATCTCCTTTCGACTTTCCTTCTGTTATGAAAACAGTCCCGCCATTAACAATTTCTCGATCTGGTTCAAGCGTTCCCCCCCCCTTTCCTCATCTCGCATTTACCCTCCTTAAACCAAAACTGTGCAGCCTGCCTCGTTTGCTTTTCATTCTCTGTAGATAACACCCTCGATTTTCACCATGGCTCTCTGCTCATATTATTCCAGCTGGCTTCTCTGTCGCTACTTATTTACGGGATGCACTATCTGTTCGTTTTTATTTGGCTTAAAAGATCAAAACAACCGTGTGTGCACAGTGAACTCACATTTTTGATCGGAGCGCTGTTTCTCCTACAGCGCTGGTTCGCCTCCTGACCACTCGACTCGCCGCTCTCTCCCAGGGCTGGCCGGCCTTGCTCGATCATGATTCTCCCACACACGATGACTGTTGTCCACTGTCGTCCCATTATTGAAAAAGTCTTTTTCCGTTGTTCTTATCTCTCGGCAACCAACTGTTCCCGTTGTTTTTATCTCTTGCAAATCCGGCTGTCATCGGCAACCAACTGTTAGATCCTGATCAAACTGGCCAGTATCACGTCTTCGTCTGTTTGGCTCTCCATCCAATTCCTCTGCGTTGTGTCATTTTAATGGTCCTGACGTCTCAGATACTGGCTGATAAGATCCTTATCTCTCCCTGTTAGTACAATCCGCAAACCATAATAATTCTCCACCTCCGTAAGAATCCGACACTTCGACAACGTGAAATACCTTACAAGGAAAAGCGTGGTTTATTTGATAAACAGAAACCTCAGCTCAGATGTTAACAGATGTTATTGTCCTTGAAAAGTCTATTCTAATGATCTTTCGGTGTGTTCGTCTATCGTCCTTTTGTTATTCAGTCCAATAGTGTTCAGGCCTGGTCGTCAGCCTAACCCTCCTCGCGTTAGCCGAAGCTAATGATGATGTGGCATTCTTCCTCCCCCCCCCCCCCCCCCCCCCTCAATGAGAGGAGAGAGTGTCTTCTGTGTGATCTCAGTCCTACTCGCTCTTGGTCTGCCTTATACCCGGAAACACCGTTCGACTTATAGATCTTCGTCGTAACAACGACGGCCCCGCCTTCTGGTTGTCATGTGCCGTGCTGTCATGACAACCGCGTTTAACCTTTACACACATTTCACGTTTCATTAAGAAGAACCTCTCTCCCTCCTGCTCTGGGCCTACACTCTCTCTTATCAATTTGTTCTTACAAGGAATTCAAAACAAAACACCCTCGCTGGCAGTGTATTCAATCCACTGGTCACCGTTCTATCACCGTCTTCCATGCACATTTCAATCTCATTGTTTTAGCTGTGGTCATCTCCCCCCAATCTATACATCACATACATTGAAAAAGCACCCCAAATCCTTCACTATACAAGAACCACATCCGTTCTTTCCTTAAAGTGACCTTTATTTTTATCGTTCCTTTAAAGTGTCCTTTCCATTTAGTTTTAAAGTGACCGTTTGTGTGCTGCTTCCTGTACCCATAGACTCAGACTAGATGCTGCTTCCTGTATTCATAGACTAGACTCATAGAGTGTGTGTATGTGCGTGTGTGTGTGTGTGTGTGTAGGTGTGTGTGTGTGTGTGTGTGTGTGTGTGTGTGTGTGTGTGTGTGTGTGTGTGTGTGTGTGTGTGTGTGTGTGTGTGTGTGTGTGTGTGTGTGTGTGTGCTTGCATCTATAGCATCGGCCACAGATGGAGAGATGAAAGTGGGGGAGTGGGTGTGTGTAGGATGGGTGACAGGGTATTTGAGGTGGGGGGGGGGGGGGGTAGGATGGGTGACAGGGTATTTGAGGTGGGGGGGGGGGGGTAGGATGGGTGACAGGGTATTTGAGGCGGGGTGGGTGTAGGATGGGTGGCAGGGTATTTGAGGTGGGGGGGGGGTGTAGGATGGGTGACAGGTTATTTGAGGTGGGGGGGGGGTGTAGGATGGGTGACAGGGTATTTGAGGCGGGGTGGGTGTACAGCAGGGGCGGAGCTAGGGGGTGGCTACCTGGGCTCAAGCCCCGGATGTATTCTGAAAAGCCCCGAATCTATTTAAAAAAAAAAAAAATTTTTTTTTTTTTTTTTTTTTTTTTTTTTTACAATTCATCATTGTTACATGAAAATATGTTTGCACCAGATTTAGCAGAAGCTAATTTCCATCTGTGGTCTATCCAGCTGCTAATTGTATTTGAGTGAGTTAAGTCTTGGTGTTATGGTAGACTCAGACCTAAGCTTTAAATCACAATCAACAAGTTGACAAAAACTTAATTCTTCCACCTTAGAAACATAGCTAAAGTACGGCCATTTATAAATCAAAAGGACGCTGAAAACCAGATCCATGCCTTTATCTCAAGCCAACTCGACTACTGTAATGCACTCCTTACCGGCCTCCCGAACAAATACGATGATAACTATTTTATTGCAATGCACTATTGCATTATTTTATTCTATTTTACTAACTATTTTATTGCACTGCACTATTTTACTTTGTATCAGTGAA
>NC_140169.1:139737236-139797236 GCF_963971535.1 Notolepis coatsorum | reverse complement strand
TTGTCGCAGTGAAAGGGTTAACCGTTTGGTAGTGCGGCAGTGGAAGGGTTAAAGTCCCTGGAGCTGTTAACAGAGATTAGCGCACAGATCTAATGATCCTACAATGCAAAGTGGCCTCGGAGGATCATTGAGGAGGGTTGAAGGATTACCTGGGAGAGTTGAAGGGGGGGGGGGGTCGTACTTGGGGCACATTCAACCCACTGACATTGACATAGGTGCTGCTATAGTAGGTCAGTTTAGGCTGAAATGTAGTAGATTTCATCATTCTCAAAGTCAACTTCCTGTCTGTTGTTGCTACGCAACTACGGCGTCGGGGAAACATGCACCCCCGGTACATTGTGAACGCTTCATTTAGTGCAGAAACGGATCGGAAAAGCGGCAAATTAAACACAATCAAGGGTAATTTCCTTCAGTGCATCACAATGCCAAAGAGCTGCTGTGTTACGTTTTGTACTAATAACAAAAACAAAAATCCAAATCGCAAGTTTTATATAATACCTGTCGGGGCATCACAGAGGAAAAAGTGGGTGGCGGCTATCAAGAGGGCACATGTAGACGCAGACGGAAGAGTCGACCAAAGCAGACCCTGGTCCCCCAAGTCAAATTATACCTATGTCTTCTCTACCCATTTCATAACAGGTGAGAATAAGGAACAAATATTTATATAGTAAATTAAGTTGTATTGGCTGTGAGGCTGTAAACAGCAGCAGATACATATTAGCTGCTAGCTACTTCGCCATATAGTCCATTCTCAGTGTATGTGCACTGGAGGCTTCAAGTAGCCTACATGAGCTTTGACTCATATCTCGCCTTAGAATCACCAGAAAGGCTTTCGAAATAGTGAAATGCCATATTGGCCTCAATATTTTCAAAACAAATGATATGAAAAGGTTATGAAATGAACAAGAATGTGATAAAACATGTAATAAAAACGGAGCTCAATGCATACATTTGATCAGTAGAAATCCGTTTGTTTCCCCAATACCAAGATGGCGGCGGTCTCGTGACGTCAGCGTGTCTTCAAGAATAGCAGTGTCATAGATTCAGTGGATCACTGGAAGCAAATGCAAAATAAATATAATATATCATGTATGACGGTGCATTATGATATCACTGTGATAGTGTTGAATAAATACAATATATCATGTATGATAGACATTATGACATCACTGTGATAGTGTTGAATAAATACAATATATCATGTATGACAGATGTGCGGTGCAGTATGACATCACTGTGATAGTGTTGAATAAATACAATATATCATGTATGACAGACATTATGACATCACTGTGATAGTGTTGTTCCTGAAAGGCGCTATACAAATTTGATGTATTATTATTGTAACTGAGGGGTACAATTCCCTGACTGTATTGTTAGATATGATACTTACTACCACTACCTCTTGTACTTTAGACTCTGGCCACCCAGTACTAGGTATAAATAATTATGATAAACACTCCCACCTGATGAAACGGATCCAACACAAATGTACCAAGTCGAAAGTCTGCGTTTAATAATAATACATAGCAAAAGGTATGTACAACGATCACTTAATTACATTTATGATTTGAAATAGTATGCACTTTTATGGCAAATGAGTATTCGTAGGTAGATCAATATCGAATGTCCAATCTCTGATTGCGCAGGAAGCAAATATACAACCTGGAATATTTAGGGAACAATAGCAATGATACTTGAATGATTATATAGCTGGATACACTAGGGGAAGGTTCCGACTGCTTGTAGGACAGCTGGAGGGGGGGGGGTAGAGTCTGGCTGTATCCCGTCTGGCCGAGGGTATCCTGGGAGAGCCCACAGTCGTGCGACCCGGTGCCCAGCGATCCTCGATCCACAGATGAAAGCAGTTGGACTCTCTGTGGCCGGCGTCCTCCGGTCCACGATGGAGAGACGTGAGGCGACCTCGTCATGTAGAGCGTCTTCTCACCTGTCGTCCTCTCCGGGGGGGGTATTTCCAACACACCGCAGTGTTGGCCTTTATCCATAGAATAATCAAAGTACTCAAAGCATAATCCAAGCCGGGGAAGGCTAGCCGTCGTCGGTAGAATAATCCAATATACAGGTCCACTCGCTCTTTGGCCTGGAGCTCCTCGGGTGCAGCTTCACGTGGGGTCAACCACCCTGGATAAGCGTCCAGCTGATGCCCGAAACAATGGGGGTGCTGATTACTATAGAACTCTTACCGCACGAGGCACTACATATGAATAGACTATTATTAGCTTAATAGAATACGTCCAACTCGACGATATAGTGCCAAATATGACTATTCAAATATTAATATACACGATGTCTCAATGCCGATACTGGGCCGAATTGGCCTTACTGCCCACACGTGGTTCGCGGGGAGGCTTTTGCGTCTGTCACTCTGTTGGAGGGTAAGGAACTGGACTAAAAGAAAGCTCTACTTTAATAGCGCAGTATATATACGCACTATGAACAAATAGTACCATTAGTGGTGCGGTAGACATATTCCTACGCGGAACTAGGACTTGTCCATACATGTTGAGCGGTACGATTGAACCTGGTCTGAGGGGTATGGCGACCTGGCACCAAGGTCTCGTCCAATGGTAGAATGGAGACTATTATGGGATGTTCAGTAGACTAGAAGGGATATTCAATGCATATTGTACAAGGAATATACAAGGGATATCAGGGGATATACAAATACAATTAAATATATATATATAAATAAATATATATATTCGGTTTAATCTGATCCTTCAGAACAGCCGCCCCCTAATTGGTCCCAACCCAATTAGTTAAGCAGAGACAGATTAACCGCACTGTCTACCACTCAAGGGTTCGCTGTAAGGGTCAGTCAACTCACAAAGTCATAGGGTCATGGTCATCATCGATCGTGTCTGGGAGTCGGGGCAGTTCTATGAGCCTCGCCACAGGACGGGTGTAAATGCGCCCCTGGACGAGTACTTCAGCTGCTCGGACCTTGCCATCGGCACCGGTGATCACTTTGCTTTACGCGGCCAGCCGGCCACATAGCTCTGGGTAGTGACTGGTCAATAATCATGACGACTGTTCCTTCCGTCAAATTGTCTCTCTCTTTTACCCACTTCTGGCGGGTCTGTAGAGACGGTAGGTAGTGCAGTAGGAAACTGCTCCAAAACTTGTCGGCTAATACTTGGCTGTACCTCCACATTCGTCGGCCGTTCGCTTCTTCAGGCCGGTACATTGTCTGGGGTAACGCGGGATCTAGCCGCCCCATCAGGAGGGTGTTGGGGGTGACTGGGTCGACATCTGCTACATCACTGGAGACGTAACCGAGGGGCTTTGAGTTCAATACTCCCTCAATCTCCGCGAGGACTGTCATTAGGACTTCTTCCGCCACAGTCTGGGCCCCAAGTACTGCGTACAGGGCTGTCTTTATAGAACGTACTTCTCGTTCCCAAGTTCCACCGAAGTGGGGTGCGTTTGGGGGGTTGAATTGGAAGTCAATCTGGGCTGGAGCGAGGTGGGTCTTAAGTTCTGGGCCCATAGCTTGGAAGCTCTCCCTCAGCTCTCTTTCTCCGCCTTTGAAGTTTGTCCCGTGATCGGACAATAATGTAGACGGTTTTCCTTTCCGTGATGTGAATCTTCGGAAAGCCATAAGGAATGAGTCTGCGCTCATGGTCGGAAGGAGCTCGATATGTATCGCTCTGGTGGTCATGCATTTGAATACAATACCCCACCGCTTCTCGGTGCCTCTTCCTTTCTTTATGTGCAGCGGGCCAAAACAGTCCATGCCTGTTGAGTGGAATGGCTTGTCGCCGAGTCGGAGGCGACATGGAGGTAGGTCAGCCATCCGTGGTATGCTGGGCTGCGCGCGCCACTTTCGGCAGTCTAGACAGGTTCGCTGGAAGCGTTGCACCGCCTCTCTTCCTTGAAGTATCCAGTAACGACGTCTGATTTCCGCGAAGACTCTCTCTGCTCCTGCGTGGTGTACATCCTCGTCGTATTTCTTTATAATCAGCTCTGTGACCTTGTGTCGGCTGTTCAATACGATCGGGTACTTAATGTCATCCGGTAAATTGGGGGCTCTCCGCAGGCGACCACCCACTCTGATGAGGGTATGTGTGTCACTCTCGGGGGCCAGATGAATCAATCTGCTGTCTGATGGGACGGGCTTTCCTCCCTGTAGACAGTCTAGTTCATCGGGGAACGAGTCTCTCTGGGCTCGTTGCAGTAGAAGCAGTTCTGCTTCCTCGTAGTCAGCTGCTGACATATCAGCGGGGGACTTAATCTCTGGGTGGTGCCGCAGGAATGTCCGTTGCTGCGCACTCTCTATGGTAATGCAATCGTCTATGTTGGGGTCTGCGGAGACAACAGTGCTCAATCCACAGAACATGGGTTTCTTATTCTCAGCCTCCTCGTCACTTGCTTCCCTCGGGGTGGGCGTGGGCCAATCTCCTTCCGGGAGCTTGAGGAATGCTGGTCCGTCACTGTAGATGTTATGACGGGTTAAGTCATCTAGGGACATTCCCCGGGTGATGATGTCAGCTGGGTTGTGTTTTGTATCAACATAGCGCCAGTTTGCTTCTCCGGTTAACTCTCCGGTTAACTCTTGAATCTCAGTGACTCTGACTCCCACGAAGACTTTGTATTTGCATGAATCCGATTTGATCCAGGCGAGTACTGTCGTGGAATCTGACCACAGGATTGTTCTATGCACCGGAATGGTGAGCTCACGTTGGATGAGCGTGGCTAGATGCGCTCCTGCGAGGGCTGCGCAGAGCTCTAGATGTGGGATAGACTGTTGCTTGCGTGGGGCTATTCTCGAGCGGGCGAGGATGAATGCTGTGTAGATCTCTCCCCCCTCTTCTTGGGCCCGCAAGTAGGCTACTGATCCGTAGGCGACCTCGGAGGCGTCACTGAAGACGTGTAAATCCATTTTACATGTCTCTGGCCTCACCGTGGGTGGGAAGTAGCTTCGGCGTATATTAACGCCTGGGAGTGAGTGGAGTTCCATCTCCCACTCTCTCCAGGTGGATGCAAGGTGTGCGGGAATGGGGTCGTCCCAGCCCTGGTCCTTGTCCCACAATGCTCGTACAATCATCTTTGCCCTGGTGGTGTACGGTAGTATACATCCTAACGGGTCATATTGTCGGGCGAGTGTTCTGTACACACTCCGTCTGGTGGTCGGTATTGCCGTCGACCTTCCCTGCTCCGTGGTCAGGGGTTTGTGTCTATAGTGGAGCGAATCTGTTTTGAAGCGCCACACTAGTCCTAGTGTCATCTCTTGGGCTTCTCCTGGGATTGTGGCCATCCAGGTCTCGCTGCTCGCTGCCTTGTCCTCGGAGGAGAGGCTGCGCAGTACGTGCGGATCGCTGCTGGCCCACTGCCTGAGATCAAAGGCGCCTTTGATCACAGAGGCGCGGAGTTTATGTAGGAGAGCCTCGGCTTCTTCCTGGGTCGAAACGCTTTGTAGACAGTTATCTACGTAGAAGCTGTTCTTCACACTTTGTCGGACCTCTTCGTCCGCTGCTGGGTCCTCTGCGACATGTCTCTGTAGTGCAAATGTAGCACAGCATGGGCTGCATGTAGTTCCGAAAGGGAGGACTTCCCATTGGTAGATGGCTGGGTGCTCATCTCCTGGCCTCTCTCTCCATAGGAACCGCAACAGGGGCTTGTCCTCCTCTACTAATCTCACCTGCAGGAACATCCCTTTGATATCCCCGCTGATAGCCACCTTGTCCTGGCGGAAGCGGAGTAGTACGCCTAGTAGGGAGGGGCCGAGTGTAGGACCGGGCAATAGCTCTTTATTCAGATTTTGGGATCCGATCTGGTAGCTGCAGTTAAACACGATGCGGTCTTTGCCGTTGTGATGAACCTTGTGGTGGGGCACGTACCACGATTCAGTCGTCTGGTCGGCCTCTTTAATGTCAATCTTTGTGACGTGTCCCGCTGTGATGAGCTTCTCAATCTCAGCGCGGTATACACTTTCTTGGGCGGGGTCCTTGGCTAAGCGCCGCTCTGTGTTTAGTAGGTACCGCTCTGTGGCGTCTTTCTTTGCGTGAAAGGTAGGCATCCCTTCCCGCTGCAGGAGTGGCGTGGCGTATCTCAACACGCCGCTGACTGGGACTCTCTTTGTTCCCGTCTCGAGGAGGTTAATGGCGTAGATGTCGTCTTTAGAGCGAATGTCTTTCCTTTCGTTCTTAAAGGGCATTTGTTCTAAGGTCCATAGCCTCTCTACATGCTGCAGGAGTGCGGTGTCTCCCTCTGTGACTCGGGAGTGGAGACAGCTAGTGGCTGTGGTTCGGTTGAGAGATTTGGCGAGTGGGCCTTGGAGAGTCCATCCTAGGCGGGTCTCGACTGCTGCAGGACAGCCTCTGGGTCCGGTATGAACCCGGTCTATCGGGACAATGAGGTCTGCATGGTCAGAGCCTATCAAC
Source organism: Notolepis coatsorum (assembly GCF_963971535.1). Lineage (NCBI taxonomy): Eukaryota > Metazoa > Chordata > Actinopteri > Aulopiformes > Paralepididae > Notolepis > Notolepis coatsorum. Next base: position 139,790,832 of record NC_140169.1, on the reverse strand, counting down.
AGTGTCGGGGTAGCACCGTCTATGAGTGGGATCGGTAGCTTGCGTAGATGTACATATTTCTCCATCAGCTTGTCTACGGGGTATGTGTACCGCGAGAGTCCTATTTCTTGGCTGGTGAAAGCGTCTGTAATCCTGTACCGTCGCTCGGGCTGGCCGCTTGCTGCGATAGAGAATGAGACATTCTCGCCCTTTATCGTTTTCAAATCTCTTCTTATTGTCCGAATTGTCATTTGGTTTTCGCTCCCCCGCAGCCCTAGCTGGGCCGCAGCGGACGCGAGCAGAAGGGTCTTCTCTGACCCGTCATCAAGGACGGCGTAAGTGTCCATGACTTTATTCTGGTAGCTCAATGTCACACGGACTACCTTTAAGAGCACTCTGGCTCCGCTGCTGCTGGCGGGGTCGATGTACATGACGCTTGCTTTGCTGCTGGATGGTGCGGGTGGAGGCCGCCGTCTGTTACTTTCGTGGAGTATGTCCAGATGGGCTCCATCGCACCGACTGCACTTTTTCTTTAAGCGGCATTCGGCTGCCATGTGTGATCGCGCACAGCGAAAACAGCGTCTGTTGGACTTTATCCATTGACTCGCTTCCTCCGCATTCATCTTGGGGAATGAGTCACATTGTGACAGCCAGTGTTCTTTCTCACAGTAGGGGCACACTATCTTCCACTTCTCCTTTCTTGAGGGGGTACTGTGGCTCCTACTGCTTGGCACTGACTCCGATTGGTGCATGACAGTCACCGATCTTCTTCCATCATTTAGTCTCCTGGTTCCTTCTCTGGAGCCAGGGATGCTCCGTCCGAATGTATCTAGCCGTAAGCTGCTGACTTCTCTCGCCAGGAAGTCGGCTAGATCGAGGAGGTTCGGTTCGGGGCCATTAGGGTCTCGGTGGTCTCTCTGCCGCCTAAAGCGCTCCTGTCGGGCGGGCGGTAGCTTCTCCAAGATCCTCTCTACATTTGAGTTGGCGTATAGTTCATGCCTACCCTTTTCCCTCTGCGCTCCCAGCATCCCTACCAGGGACTGCACTCTGATGGACAGGTCGTCCAGTGCTCGATTGTCTGTTGCTGGGGGTAGGCGGTCGATGTGCCTGATCTCCTGGATCACGTAATCCCATATACGTCCATATCTCTGGTCCAACGCTACCAGCGCTGCGGTGTATGGGGTCGTGGAAGTGGCGTAGGCGAGCGCTATGTTGTGCGCGCGGGGTACCTTTAAATGCTTCAGTAGTATCGCGTATTTATGGCGTTCATCAATGACATCCACCAACATTGTCTCCAGACACATGCGGAGCTCCGTATACTGGGCCCGGTTCTCCTGGGTGAAGTCTGGTACCATAGGTGTGCCAATGTATGACGCGGATTGTTGATACATCGGCGAGCGTTGGGGGAGAGACCTCCTAGGCGAGTCTCCTCCTGCTCCTTGGCGTGGGCTGGTACCGGCTGTGTACCATGGCCCGCTGGTCCAGGTGCTGTTCCTCGGTGCGGGTCGTGCGTCGTGCTCACCCGTGAATAGCGTCGGGGGTCTGTAGCGCAGCTCCGCGGGGGTATAGCCTGGGCTGTACTGGACCTCCTGGTCCGGTAGAGTACTGTGCTGTCGTCGGGCGTGGTTCTCCTCCTCTTCCTCTTCGTCTTCCGTTAGGTCATCCAGGGCTTGTAGTCTCTGATTTAGCCTCTCCGCAGTGTATGCTGCTCCTTCCCGGTGGCTGGGTCTCGCTTGGACCGGTTGGGGAAGGGGGTCTGCGGGGGGTATAAACCTCGTCTGTTGGTCAAGTTCAGGGTCGCTTACTCGGCTAGGGGATGCCGCCCTGGAGTGATGTCTAGACGAGTTCCTGGAGCCTCTGGTGGAGGGAGGGGGTGTTGTCCTTCTGATCAGCTGTTCTATTAGTTGCGCTTGTGCTCTGTCGCGCTCGGCTTCGCGCTTGGTGAGATCCGATTCTCTCTGGGCACCGGTGGCGGCGCGCTGGGCGTCGGCCCGGTCTCTTGCCATATTCTCTTCCATCTGAATGCGTCTTATTTCCAGGCGTATGTGCTCTTCTTCGCTCCGTTGCTGTATCTGCAATCGATCGCGTTCACCCTGGAGTCTATCGCGTTCAGTAGAGGCTTTCAGGCTGACGAGGAATGCCTGCTGTAGTGTCCTCCCTGCCTCGCTGGGAGAAGACGGTTGTATAGGGGAGCCGTCCCTTGGGGTACTCCGTGCGGAGTCTTGGAGCTCTATCTCCACGGTGCTCTCCTCATCTTCTTCCGTGCCGAGTTCTCTCTCGGTAGTGTTGTCTTCCTCCCGGGACTCGTCGGGGACTACTTCTTCGGTATTGGCGGGGTGTAAAGTCATGTCTGGTTCCCCCTGGTCCCCACCGTGAGCTGGGTCAGTTACGTTAGAACCCATAGGGGCCTCTATGGTCGGGGTAGCCTGGTCGTTAGGGTTAGACATAATTTTACTTTCTAGTTTTACCGCGTTTACTGTTGGTAGAAGACTAGGTTGTTGACTGACAGCGTAAGCCTCTAGGTACTGAGGGAGCTGTCGTTTGCGCCGCGGGCGTTGTTGGTTAGGAGGATCGTTTCGTGGAGTGTTCATCATAGGCCATTTTAATATTAATAACACTATATTAATATTACACTGATTACCATCCGGCTCGAAGGACCAATTGTAACTGAGGGGTACAATTCCCTGACTGTATTGTTAGATATGATACTTACTACCACTACCTCTTGTACTTTAGACTCTGGCCACCCAGTACTAGGTATAAATAATTATGATAAACACTCCCACCTGATGAAACGGATCCAACACAAATGTACCAAGTCGAAAGTCTGCGTTTAATAATAATACATAGCAAAAGGTATGTACAACGATCACTTAATTACATTTATGATTTGAAATAGTATGCACTTTTATGGCAAATGAGTATTCGTAGGTAGATCAATATCGAATGTCCAATCTCTGATTGCGCAGGAAGCAAATATACAACCTGGAATATTTAGGGAACAATAGCAATGATACTTGAATGATTATATAGCTGGATACACTAGGGGAAGGTTCCGACTGCTTGTAGGACAGCTGGAGGGGGGGGGGGGTAGAGTCTGGCTGTATCCCGTCTGGCCGAGGGTATCCTGGGAGAGCCCACAGTCGTGCGACCCGGTGCCCAGCGATCCTCGATCCACAGATGAAAGCAGTTGGACTCTCTGTGGCCGGCGTCCTCCGGTCCACGATGGAGAGACGTGAGGCGACCTCGTCGTGTAGAGCGTCTTCTCACCTGTCGTCCTCTCCGGGGGGGGGTATTTCCAACACACCGCAGTGTTGGCCTTTATCCATAGAATAATCAAAGTACTCAAAGCATAATCCAAGCCGGGGAAGGCTAGCCGTCGTCGGTAGAATAATCCAATATACAGGTCCACTCGCTCTTTGGCCTGGAGCTCCTCGGGTGCAGCTTCACGTGGGGTCAACCACCCTGGATAAGCGTCCAGCTGATGCCCGAAACGATGGGGGTGCTGATTACTATAGAACTCTTACCGCACGAGGCACTACATATGAATAGACTATTATTAGCTTAATAGAATACGTCCAACTCGACGATATAGTGCCAAATATGACTATTCAAATATTAATATACACGATGTCTCAATGCCGATACTGGGCCGAATTGGCCTTACTGCCCACACGTGGTTCGCGGGGAGGCTTTTGCGTCTGTCACTCTGTTGGAGGGTAAGGAACTGGACTAAAAGAAAGCTCTACTTTAATAGCGCAGTATATATATACGCACTATGAACAAATAGTACCATTAGTGGTGCGGTAGACATATTCCTACGCGGAACTAGGACTTGTCCATACATGTTGAGCGGTACGATTGAACCTGGTCTGAGGGGTATGGCGACCTGGCACCAAGGTCTCGTCCAATGGTAGAATGGAGACTATTATGGGATGTTCAGTAGACTAGAAGGGATATTCAATGCATATTGTACAAGGAATATACAAGGGATATCAGGGGATATACAAATACAATTAAATATATATATATAAATAAATATATATATTCGGTTTAATCTGATCCTTCAGAACAATTATTATTATTATTATTATTATTATTATTATTATTATTATTATTATTATTATTATTATTATTATTATTATTATTATTATTATTATTATTATTATTATTATTATTATTATTATTATTATTATTATTATTATTATTATTATTGTTAATTTGTTTGTATTACTGTCTTTTACTATTATGCACTCTGCTACTAAGTAATCTACCTTGCCTATATCACTACCTACTATGCTAATATGTCTATACTACTATGCATTCAAGACTGCAGCACTCAAGTTCAACACTGTATGACCCTCCTAAGTTATTCACGTGATTATGTAAGGGATAATGTATAGCTACTAGGTCATTGTCGCAAAATAATTGACCGACACTGCGTTCTGGAACACCGAGGCGCAGCTGAGGTGTTCTAAACGCAGTGAAGGTCAATTATTTTGCGACAATGACCGAGTATAGCTATACATTATCCCGCTTATTACAGGGCTAACTTACTAACAATATACGTAATTCATTCTACACCATCGACAAGACAAGATCAAATGCAGACGCAGTTGTTCTGTTGCTCCTCTGTCATCGCCGGCAGGTGTGTGGACTTGATTGCACCTGATGTAGTGCAGCTGTGCATAATGGTAAAGCTTAGCTTTCGTGACTGCGATCAAAATGCTTGATTGTGATTGGTCAATAGCTCTGTTGCCCCTAACAGCGGTCATTATTGCGCGTTGCCCCTGACAGCGGTGAATTATCGAGAAATAATTGACCGCTGTTTGGGGCAACCGAGCGTTATTGACCAATCACAATCAAGCATTTTGGCGAATGTTAAAACGCCATGTAATAATCACAGTTATTCAAATGATTCTTCAAGTGTATTCACGTCAACAGGGATTTTTTTTTTTTGCATTTTCCACATCAGGAGTTTTGTGCCATAATTCTCATCCCCGACAGAGAGAGAGAGAGAGAGAGAGAGAGAGAGAGAGAGAGAGAGAGAGAGAGAGAGAGAGAGAGAGAGAGAGAGAGAGAGAGAGAGAGAGAGAGAGAGAGAGAGAGAGAGAGATAGAGAGAGAGAGAGAGGTGATGAGAATGGTCGAGAGACCCCCACTGTAACCGCAATGGGGGGACTGCCAATTGACAGCTGTCAATTCTGAATCTGTCAAGCATAATAGTCTATTCCATTGAATAAACAAAGGTTGGCAGTCTAGAATTTACTACTATTTTAGCTCATATTAAACTCATATTTCTTGCTTTGGCACAGGCCAATATTCTGCTGAACAAACCAACAGGTGTCTCGTGGGTGTGACGTGTGATATTGGAACATTAAAGGAGCTGTAAGTGGTATTTTCTTGTTAAAATAATAGCTCTACACTCTCAGTCCATTCGCTCTGCAGTATCCCGTTCCCACTTTATCCAATCAGAGAGAGAACTCCACACTGCAAAGATGGTCTGACCAAAATAAGAAATAAGGAATAGTTTTAAGCAAGCAAATCTGGCTTGGCAAGATTTCTTGAAATAAGTAAATAAATATATATCTACAGTTCAGAAAATGTACGTTCTGTTTACTGCAGAGCGGAGGGACTGGGAGACCCATTTTACTGACCAAACACTCTGTATCAGTGATGGCTGTCGGAATGTAGAGCTATTTAACAAAAATGTAACATAACATCCCATTTACTCTGGTGCCACAAATATTGTACAAACACATCCACACACAAATTGCCAATGTTATAATTATTGGATACAAATTATATCATAACCAGGATTGAACATATGGTCTCCCACACAGTAGACGTACAGTATAGCATTACTAGTCTGCTATGTAAGGATGATTTCTACACATCTGACAATATCAAAATCCATATGTACCTCCTCCATAATCATTTTTATATTAACTATGAATCATATATGCATTTAATAAAAGTTTGAATAGTATGTAACTCACATTAGATCACACTGATTACAGGAATGTTCTTGCATGTTAAGCGACCATAGGCCTCAATATGAACTGGTTGTATAAGTGTCTGTGTACCAGTACCACCATATAGTATCATGTGTTACGACCCTGGCTCAAAGGCACGCAACCTATGTGCAAACCGACACCAAAACCTATGTTTAACCCAAAAGACTACTTTAACAATGAATTACTGGTACAAACTAAAGAACAAAGAAGGGGAGAACGTGACAAGTCTCGGTTAGAACACACTCCTCTAGCCACAGTCAGAGTGCATGTGTGTCTCAGAGACTGGTTTTAACCTGCCAGCAGGTATCCAATCAGCAGTAATTAGCTAATTAGCAGCCCTCACCTGCATGCCCAGTGACACAGGAGTGATCAAGCTCATGGTACATAACACCTCCCCCACCAAAATGGTTGCCCAAGAGGCAACCATCACACATCAAACCCATAAACAAAAAATATTGTGACCCATTAGTTGTCAGGGCCACTACCACAACAGCGATAACGGGCCGGCCCCTGTCGAACACGACCACCAACCGTGTCGCATGCTCCCCACTGTGGAACATTTGCCAATGCTGTGTAAAATAAAAAACAACCCTGTCCCGACTCTCGGGCAAGCTAGACCTCACAAAAGGTTCCGCCACTGCCGTATATGGCTGGAGTGGGGCAGGCGCCTCCTCCACTGAGGCGTAAGACTTAGGACCCCATCGACAAACCAAGACCTTATCATATATGAGCTCCATTTCAACAGGCCCCTCCACCGATACCGACCTGTCAAAAATAGACTGCAAACCAAAATCAATTTGAGAGCTAAGCTCACTGCGCTCAACAGGACAGAACACAGAAAAACAAAAACCATAGATCTCTGATACCACCACAGCGCCCATATCCATCCCACCTGGCACTGGCAGTTCAGGATACTGCAAACCGTGAACATCCAGAGTAGGATGTACCGCCTCAGGTACAGCCCCACCGTCCCTGGAACATGGCAGTCACAAAAGCGTCTGGAACACCATCTAAAATGGCGTCACACAAAATAACATTGTCCTGATCAAAATGGCTGCCACTCATCAGACCAGGTCGCGAAGGCGGCTCCTGCTCCACAGGACACAGGTAACTAGGTTGACTATCACACCTAGTGCATGGCAGAGAGTCAGTGTGGACACGTGAATCAATGTCAGAATCATCAACTGACATACTGGGACCATCCCTGCCCACAAGTGAAACATCAGGGACAATAGAGCTACTGTGGGAAGGCTGGCAGCCTAAGTCAGGCCTTGTAGCCTCTTCAACTAGAACGGTGTCACATGAATCAACAGCATCTCTCATAGCATCCTTCCCACACTCATCCTCCAATTCGTTCGTGGCCTCAGCCACCGTGCAGGCTGGGAAGACCTTGAGACACTGCGCTGCCAGATCATCTCCTGCCACATGCCTATCAGGCACGCATGTCAACTCTGGTTTCACCACCGGGCCTGACACAAAGGCACAATCAAGAGAATCATTATGCAGAGGTACATCCACAGTGTGCTTTCCAAAATTCTCAACAGGTACACTTTTCAATTCAACAAAGAATGTGTCACTAAGTGTAATGTCACAAGTCGAAGTATCAACAACATCACTTTTGTCCTTTGACATTGCCCGTGTCACAGCACACACATGGAACACTCCTGGATGTTTCTGTGCCAGCTCATTAGGGACCTCAGAAACCACAGGAATGAGAGTTACAACTGGAGTAGCCAACACTTTGTCACCAGCCAAATCATTCCCTAGAATGAAGGACACCCCTCTTATGGGAATGTGAGAACATACCCCCACAACAACATTGCCTGATACTAAGGGAGAATTGAGTGTGACCTCATGCAAAGGTGCATCCACAAATCCACCTCCAAAGCCACGAACAATGACACCGGAATGCAAAGAAGACTTTTCTGAAAACGGCAAAATCCCCTCCAGAATGAGGGACTGAAAAGCTCCGGTATCTCTCCAAATTGTTATAGCCTGTTTGGACTCTAGTGCATTAGTCAGGGAAACAAATCCATCCATCATAAATCTTGAGGAACCCTCAAGCTCTTTGTCCACACGTTTGATACTTTCCCCATCACCCTCTAACGTTGGCATAGGTGTTCTGCATATGGTTTCTACCAGAGCCACCGTTCTGACATTTTTCTGTTCAAGCACTGGGCACCCAGCAACGATATGACCAGGCTCTTTACAGTAGAAACATATAATCCCTTCTGGGAATGCACTAGCAGAACCACCCCGCCTAGGAGGTGAAGTTAACTGACCAGCAGACACAGGTTTTGGGAAACGGCCCCCCTGAACAGGACGCCTATCCCTGGACTCAACACGGTAGTCCTCCACAAAAACGGACTTGTGTGTCAACACAAACTCATCAGCAAAGACAGCAGCGTCGCCTATCTTCAATACCCTACGCTCGTTTAGATGAGTGGAAACGGTATCAGGAACACATCTTTTAAATTCCTCTAGGAGAATCAACTGTCTAAGCTGCTCTCTTGACTCTGCTTTCTGAGAGGTGCACCACCTGTCAAACAGGTTCTCCTTTTCTCTTCCAAATTCAACATACAACTGTCCCTCCGACCTGCGATAACCTCTAAAACGCTGACGATAGGCCTCGGGGACTAACTCATAAGCCCTCAATATGGAAGCTTTAACAAGCTCATAGTCAGCACTTTGTTCAAGGGACAGAGCAGTATAGGCTTCTTGCGCCTTACAAACAAGAACACACTGCAGCAGCAGTGTCCAGGCCGTATCAGGCCACTTCAACGTGGTTGCCACCCGTTCAAAAAGGGGAAAATACCTTTCCACATCCTTCTCAACAAAAGGAGGCACCATCCTAATATTCCTGCTGACATCAAAACCAGAACGCAACTCTGAATGCAGAGCACCCGCCTGCAAGGCAGCATGCTTATATTCAAGCTCCTTCTGCGCACGCTCGTGCTCTAAGTCCTTCAAGTAACGCTCTTGTTGTAGCTGTCTCTCCTTAAGCTCACGCTCCTCTCTCCTCTCTCTCTCCTTAAGCTCACGCTCCTTAAGCTCATGCTCACGCTCCTCTCTCCTCTCCTCATGCTCGTGCTGTAGCTCTCTCTCCTTAAACTCTAACTCTCTAAGCCTCCACTCACCCTCCGCAGATAGTAGCGGAGACATGTCAGACAAAGGAGGCTCCTCCACCCTCGCCACAAGCACCTGCTCCCTAATGAGTAAAACCCTCAAAGCACTCAAGGCAGTTGGCTTCAAACGTTTCTCACTGGCAGTAAGCTCTACCTTGTAGTGCACAGCAAGCTCCAGAAGCTGTTCCTTGGAAAACATCTCCAACATGTCATGAGAAGGGTGATCAACAAAATCCTTAATGGAAGCCATCTTTACTGCACCAGCGCCACAACCTGCTCACTTTAGAGTCACCAAAAACACCCTAGCATACAATTTACCTGAGAACCACTGAAGAACCACGAAGAACCACTGAAGAACCACTAAAGAACCCCTGAAGACACACTAAAGAACCACTGAAGACCGCTGAAGCACCGCTGAAGCACCCCTTGTTAGCGTTAGCATGCTAATGCCAATACTAATAACCACAAGGAGACGCGGTGGAAATGTGTGCTCTACTGAGCGCACCTTTCTAATCTGAACAAAAAAAAAAAAAAAAAACACCCTGAATAACTAAATGTGTCATACGCGCAAGAGGTCAGGTGCTAACAGGTAGGCTATCCAAACACTCAAAACAAAAGAAATAAATACAACAAACAAATTCAAACATGTGCCCCTTATAACCTGATACGACTACTTACGCTTCTACATCTAAACTGCAGTCAAAACGGCCCACCACATGTCTACCCTAAAAAACACTAAATCAGGCCCTACCACACTACCTGTGTTTTCTGGCCCCCTATCCTACCTACCCTTAAGCTAATGCCATGTAGACCTAACCATCTTCAACCACACCTGCTACCAGCCAAAGATCATATTGACCATCCACCCGTCAAGTATATGGTATGGTACAAGACAAGTAGATGGTGCTAATCATTTCTCTGCCCCAGGAGTATGTGGTGCACAGGAAGCTAACAAACAACCAGAAAATAATGTCCCTACCTACATGTGGTGTGCACTAAACTATATATTTTAACAGCATTAAGTAGTCACATCAAATTACAAACAAATAAGGGCATACTCACCTGTTTGATGATTGGCTCAAGCCCCCACGTTACACAACATGTAACGAACACCACCCACACTATAGCACCACGACACACCATGCAAAAACCATTCACTCCCGGACGAGCGCCCAACTGTTACGACCCTGGCTCAAAGGCACGCAACCTATGTGCAAACCGTCACCAAAACCTGTGTTTAACCCAAAAGACTACTTTAACAATGAATTACTGGTACAAACTAAAGAACAAAGAAGGGGAGAACGTGACAAGTCTCGGTTAGAACACACTCCTCTAGCCACAGTCAGAGTGCATGTGTGTCTCAGAGACTGGTTTTAACCTGCCAGCAGGTATCCAATCAGCAGTAATTAGCTAATTAGCAGCCCTCACCTGCATGCCCAGTGACACAGGAGTGATCGAGCTCATGGTACATAACATCATGTAACACACTAGTATCAGTATGAGAACTGGTTGTATAAGTGTCTGTGTACCACCATTATATTATATTATATTATATTATATATTATATTATCATGCACACACTATTATCAATATGGCCTTGGGTAGTGTACATCTTACTTTAACTTGGCATATCATAAGAATGATGTAGGCTACTTGATGTAATACTGCCCAATGTTTGTACTGACCAACACCCACATTCCTTCTGTACTCTTGTCATATATGGAAGACTGTTTATATTCTACTTGTGAGAAAGCGAGTCCCTCACAGGGTTTAATAAAGCGTCTCTCTCTTCTCCGCTCTGTGTAGCTCGGCAAATATCGACTTTTTGTGATGAAGGAAGTGAGATAGAAATAGAGAAGGCAATGCTTTTCCTTATTTTTTTTTACCCAGGGTATGTTCGTTGATGGATGCTTCTTTTTTTCCCCACGCTCACACAGTTACATTACATTCGCACCCGGGAGCTACTGGTACAACCACAGTCTGACACAGTCAGCCACTGAGCAGCTCCATTGGCGCAGTTGGAAGGTTAAGTGCCTTGCTCAAGGGCACTTCAGTCATTGGTATTGAAGAAGAGCGTTACTCATCGACTTCCCCGCCGTTTTTCCAGCGGTCCGGGGGACAATTAAACGATATCACACGAGAGGGAGCGCTGTTATACTGAATATCAGTATATTCGGTCGTCGTGGGAACTGGGCCGCAGGCTGGCCGCAGAAGATAATCATATTAAATAAACCAGCATGACCTTCATTACAGCTCGGTCTTAAACAAAGTAAGCTCTGCCTTCTCTCCCAATATTGGCAAAAAGAAAAGTTCCCTTCCTGAAGCACGACTCAAGTTTTTCATATTCATCCTGCTCAAGAAAATCTACATAAATGGAGGACATTTTACTAAAAAGTACATCCCTTACTTAAGCTCTCGTAGACGGGACCGAAACATTCAAATGTAGCCTCGTTCACAATTTCACCCACAGTAGCTCACACACCAGACAACGTCTGTCCTCCTCTGGGGTGGCATTAAACCACCCCAATCTGTATAAATAAAGACAGTTCATGAAAAGCGGAGGACGAAACAGATGTTGATCGGTCTCTGTGTGTCTTATCTCACAAAACAAGGTTAGGTGGAGAGACAAGATTGAGGATAGGTTATTATTGTTTACTGTTTATTGTTATTTGCACTTACAAACATACATTCTGGAATAAAATAAGTAAAAGAAGAACAGTTCAAAATGTGCAGGAAAGGTCAAAAATCCCAAGGGTTTATAAGCGACCTCCCCTCTTAAACCTATAGGATAACTACACATAACCCCCCCCCCCCCTCCCCACTCACACATTATGCACAAACACACATGTGCATATTCCTCTCTCATACACAGATTCATACAATACAGCATTATACAAGAATTATAATGGTGGGAAAAAAAGACTACTCACAAATACACATGGATACTACAGACTACAGGATCTGTAGTTCTTTTTTAAGCTTGCTTTTAAATGTATTTAAAGTGGAACATGTTTCTGTTAGATTTTGTATATCATTCCACATCACTGCACCTTGAAAAACAAATGAGAATTTGGCAACAGAGGTCCTACAGAAAGGAATGCGTAAGTCATTATTTCTTCTTGTGAGATGTGCTGTGCATGATAATGAGAATTAAACTCAAAATTACTTTGAAAGAAGTTAGGTAAAATGATGGGATGGTGATGCCCTGCAGGCTCTCTCTCCCAGTCCAGGTGTGGCGTGACGGTCTCTTCTTCTCCAAAGACTGATGGAGTCGTGTTGCAGAGGTGGACACGGTGGCTTAGAGGTGTCCTCGTGTTGGTCCACAGCACTGGATGACATCCTGGGGCAGAGAGAGAGAGAGTGGAATTCATGGACATTTAAAGGAACACGCCAACATTTTGGGAAATTAGCTTACCGTAAGAAGATAGATACCAGTTTCCTCTCTGTGCGTTCAGTAGAAAGCTACTGTATCTGGCTGCATGTTAGCCTAGCTTAGCACAATGAAGGGAAGCGGACATGGCCGGTTAGCCTTCGGGAGAGGTGTTAGTTGGACAATGCCTAGTCTAACCGGCCATGTAATTTTCTGATTTTATTAGTAAAGTAGGCTAAAATATAGGGGGAACAATTAATATGATATTATTTATTCAACATTAAGGGAGAATGACAAGAGTATAAGTAGGACTGGTTTGTTTACTTCCTCTCTGGGAAGAGATGTTTGACAACTTTCTGCGTGCGACACCGGCTTGATTTCTCACGCAACTTTACAGCCAGGACGTTTCTGAAACTAAGATAATTGGTTGAAAGGCAAAATTGTCTCATGTATAACTTATATCTATCCACAACTTCAACTTGGTAATGTCCTGGTTGGACGCTTGTAACATATGTCCAGCGCAGCTTACATCCATTGATCTGATTTTACGAGTGAGAGAGTGAGAGGGTGAGTGAGTGAGTGGGTGAGTGAGTGGGTGGGTGAGTGAGTGGGTGAGTGAGTGAGTGAGCGAGTGGGTGAGTGAGTGAGTGAGTGAGTGAGTGGGTGAGTGAGTGGGTGAGTGAGTGAGTGAGTGAGTGAGTGAGTGAGTGAGTGAGTGAGTGAGTGAGTGAGTGAGTGAGTGAGTGAGTGGGTGAGTGAGTGGGTGAGTGAGTGAGTGAGCGAGTGACTGACTGACTGAGTGACTGAGTGAATTAGAGAGAGAGAGAGCGAGAGAGAGAGAGAGAGAGAGAGAGAGAGAGTGAGTGAGCGAGTGAGTGAGCAAGGGAATGAGTGAGTGAGCGAGTGACTGACTGACTGACTGAGTGAATTAGAGAGAGAGAGTGAGTCAGTGAGAGAGTTAGTTAATGAATTAATGATTGCATTCATAAAGTGTTTTTCAGTGAGTGTTTATCTCTTTCACATAAAAAAAATATATATAATAAATAAATAAATAAATAAATAAATAAATAAATAAATAAATAAATAAATAAATAAATAAATAAATAAATAAATAAATAAATAAATAAATAAATAAATAAATAAATAAATAAATAAATAAATAAATAAATAAATAAATAAATAAATAAATAAATAAATAAATAAATAAATAAATAAATAAATAAATAAATAAATAAATAAATAAATAAATAAATAAATAAATAAATAAATAAATAAATAAATAAATAAATAAATAAATAATCCTCTGTGTCCCCTGAATAATCCCCGTCTCCTTCTGGAAAGCAGTCATGTCTCTGTCCGGCTGCAGGGAGACAGGCTCCAGCGCTGCTGCAGACTAGTGCCAGGATGAGTTCACCAGGTCTGGGCCGGGCTGACAGAGTGGAACCACACTCCCCCGTGGCCCCATTAGCTTTACATAATTCAGCCATCACAACCTAACTAGATGGATGAGCACCCCGCTAAGGACGGCTATGCCGGGGTTAACGCCATGGAGGACAGAGGACCAAGAGAGGGGAGAGGGGGGGGGGGGGGTTAGAGTGATGGGAGGGTAAGAAGAGGATGAGGAAGAGGAAGATTGGATGAAAGTCAAGGCTGGCGTGAAATGGACTGAATTCATATTATGGCTTTTATCTAAAGCACTTTACAACTAGTGTCTCACATTCACCCATTCACTCACTGACTGATTCAAGGCGCCAACCGGCTCATTGGGAGCAGTTAGGGGGGTTAAGTGTCTCGCTCGAGGACACTTCGACCCGCTGCCGGGAGGAGCCGGAATCAAACCAAGAACCATCTGATTACCAGACGACTAGTCAGACCTCCTGAGCCACTGTAGCCCATATTAACATCCTGATAACACAGAAGATGACGGGGTGAGAGAGGGTTGAGATGACTGGGGGATGAGAGAGGGTTGAGATGACGGGGTGAGAGAGGGTTGAGATGACTGGGGGATGAGAGAGGGTTGAGATGACTGGTGAAGGAATCTATGTTTTTCAATGTGTATATAATGTATTGGTGGGTGACAGCATCTACTCAGACGGATCTGTAGATCTTAAAAGTAGCCGGCAGTCAGTGTGTGTTGCAGCAGACTATCAGCAGCACATGAGGATTTGGGCTGTGCTGTTTAACATCAACAGCTGATAGCCACAGCATCAAGGTTACTCGATCTGGAGAAAGTGCATTATCAAGCCACAGCGTTTGTTATGGGGTAAGAGGGGCGGTAATGTCAACATCGCCGTTGCTATAGTGATTTGGGTCCAAGAGCCGTTGTCAAAGACTGCGTGTCACGTAGTAACGATGAGAGGGGGGCGGGGGCCCGTTGCTATGGTAAGAATGTTATGAGGTGTGAGTTCCATCCGGGGTAAGTTAGACTGAGATACGAAGCACAGACGAGCGGACGCGTTGATCAGAGACGTTGAAACGGTCCCTCCTCCCCTCGCGGGGAGGAAGGGAATATGCCATGTCATCGCTAGCTTGGGCTAACAGGGAATGGTGGTTGGCCACGACGAGGCCCAGGACCATTGGACTGTCGTGACAGAAGAGACGGTGGAGAAGAATGAATTAAGACTGTTCAAGGAAATACAGAATGGGTTACATCGGGTACAAAGGCTATGTTTATGAAAATAAACATGAGGATCTAAGCAAAGAGATCACTTTGCGGTGTTGTTTCTTATGATTACGGATTGCATTAAGGGGGATGACAAAGTTGTACAGCCAGTATGAGAAGGTCGACTTCAGAGAGAGAAATAAACACAACGCAGAAACTTCACAAACACAGATGATGAGGTGATACTGGCTGATTACAGAAACATCTAACACTGGGGATGAGAGAGGGTTGAGATGACTGGGAACAAGAGTGGGTTGAGAGGGGTTAATGTGATAGGAGGGGAAAACAAAAGGAATACAATGGGAGGAGAGACATGAAGGAGCAGATAATAAAAGACGGGAGGGGAGATGAAAAGAGCTGGAAATCCACAGAGAGAGGGAGAAAGAGGCGGAAGAGAGAGAGAGGCTTTGAATTTGTAGACCAGAACAAATTAAACACAAATCCTGATCATATAGATGGACAGAGGAAATGGGGACATTGGGTGGGGGGGGGGGGGGGTGACTTTGAAGCAAATGGACAAAATGCCTCAGAGAGAGAGAAAGAGAAAGAGAGAGAGACAAATGCGGCAAATCAGCGTCTCTTTCTTTTTTCTCTCTCTTTTTCTTGGAGAGTGTAATAATCCATGGGTCCAATGGGGAGGGATATGGGCGCTGTGTGTGTGTGTGTGTGTGTGTGTGTGTGTGTGTGTGTGTGTGTGTGTGTGTGTGTGTGTGTGTGTGTGTGTGTGTGCGCGTGTGTGTGTGTGGGCGCGTGTGTGTGTGTGTGTCTCCTGGGAGCTCTCATTATTACACTTCAGTCCTAGCGCACACAGAGAAAATACAGTTCATATTATTAATCGCTCTCTTGCATAACTGTGGCCAGTTATAGAGAGGTTAGCATGGTACAGGACAGGCTAATTTAGTGTGTGTGTGTGTGTGTGTGTGTGTGTGTATGTGTGTGTGTGTGTGTGTGTGTGTGTGTGTGTGTGTGTGTGTGTGTGTGTGTGTGTGTGTGTGTGTGTGTGTGTGTGTGTGTGTGTGTGTGTGTGTGTGTGTGTGTGTGTGTGTGTGTGTGTGTGTGTGTGTGTGTGTGTGTGTGATTACGATGCTGTGATATAATTGCACCACCGTGTCCCTCCGCCTGACCCTAGAAACTAGGCCAGTGCTTCTAGGTCAAGCAGCATCCATTAATAAAGGGTTAACTGGGTTTAGGAACGGGTTCAGAGAGAGAGAGGGTGAGTGGGTTCAGATGGTAGATTTAAAGGGTTAACTGGGTTTAGGAGCTGGTTCAGAATGGTAGATTTAAAGGGTTAACTGGGTGTAGGAGCTGGTTCAGAATGGTAGATGTAAAGGGTTAACTGGGTTTAGGAGCTGGTTCAGAATGGTTCATAGAGACTAGGGCAGTGCATCAGAGGTGCACACAGACATCTGCTGTTCACATTGAGTTTCCCGGAGTAGCTGTTGACATCAAAACAACGGTCATAAATTAAGTTATACTTTATTACATGGCGCTTTCACATTCGCCGAAATGCTTGCTTGTGATTGGTCAATAGCGCTTGTCAGAGGTCCGTTATTACTCGATAACGGACCTCTGCCGAACAATAATGACCGCTGTGCGCAGCTGTTCGCAATCAAGCCCACTGACACACTGCATCAGTGCAGCCAATCATGACACACCTGCCGGCTGCACTGACAGCGGAGTGTGTGTGACGATGACAGCGGAGCCAGAACAGAACTGCGTCTGCATTTGATCTCGTCTTGTCGATGTAAAATGAATTAGGTATATTGTTAGTAAGTTAGCCATGTAATAAGCGGGATAATGTATAGCTATACTCGATCATTGTCGCAAAATAATTGACCATCACTGACATTTAAAACACCTCTGCGAGGTGCCTCAGTATTTTAAACTCTGTGTCGGTCAATTATTTTGCGACAATGACCTCGTAGCTATACATTATCCCTTACTTAATCTTCATGGGTCTCTGCATTTGACCCATCCCAACCCGTCGTCACCAACATGCACCCCGGGGACCAACTCCAGTTCTAATGGCAGTACCTTGTTCACAGGCAATGGCAGGAGCGTACCATGAATGTTTTAGATTTTTGGTGTGGAAGGAAACCTGGAGGAAACCCAGAGAAAACCTGGTGGAAACTGGAGGAGACCTGGAGGAAATCTGGAGAAAACCTGGAGGAAACCTGGTGGAAACTGGAGGAAACCTGGAGGAAACCTGGAGGAAACTGGAGAAAACCTGGAGGAAATCTGGAGGAAATCTGGAGAAAACCTGGTGGAAACTGGAGGAAACCTGGTGGAAACTGGAGGAAACCTGGAGGAAACTGGAGGAAACCTGGAGAAAACCTGGTGGCAACTGGAGGAAACCTGGTGGAAACTGGAGGAGACCTGTAGGAAACCTGGAGGAAACCTGGAAGAAACCTGGAGGAAACTGGAGGAAACTGGAGGAAACCTGGTGGAAACTGGAGGAAACCTGGAGGAAACTGGAGGAAACCTGGAGAAAACCTGGTGGCAACTGGAGGAAACCTGGTGGAAACTGGAGGAGACCTGGAGGAAACCTGGAGGAAACCTGGAAGAAACCTGGAGGAAACTGGAGGAAACCTGGAGGAAACCTGGAGAAAACTGGAGGAAACTGGAGGAAACCTGGAGGAAACCTGGAGGAAACCTGGAGGAAACCTGGAGGAAACTGGAGGAAACCTGGAGAAAACCTGGAGGAAACCTGGAAGAAACCTGGAGGAAACTGGAGGAAACCTGGAGGAAACCCGGAAGAAACCTGGAAGAAACCTGGAGGAAATCTGAAGGAAACTAGAGGAAATTTGAGGAAATCTGGGGGAAACCCATTCAAACACAGGGAGAACAAGACACCCCATCGATTTTGAAAACAGGACCTTCTTGCTGTGAGGCAAGTGCTAACCACTGAGCCACTGTGCTACCCCTGAGAAATATACATACATGGATGATTAATATTTGTAGAATTATAGATATAGATAGATAGATAGATAGATAGATAGATAGATAGATAGATAGATAGATAGATAGATAGATAGATAGATAGATAGATAGATAGATAGATAGATAGATAGATAGATAGATAGATAGATAGATAGATAGATAGATAGATAGATAGATAGATAGATAGATAGATAGATAGATAGATAGATAGATAGATAGATAGATAGATAGATAGATAGATAGATAGATAGATAGATAGATAGATAGATAGATAGATAGATAGATAGATAGATAGATAGATAGATAGATAGATAGATAGATAGATAGATAGATAGATAGATAGATAGATAGATAGATAGATAGATAGATAGATAGATAGATAGATAGATAGATAGATAGATAGATAGATAGATAGATAGATAGATAGATAGATAGATAGATAGATAGATAGATAGATAGATAGATAGATAGATAGATAGATAGGTTGATTGATAATAATAATAATAATAATAATAATAATAATAATAATAATAATAATAATAATAATAATAATAATAATAATAATAATAATAATAATAATAATAATAACAACAACAACAACAACAACAACAACAACAACAACAACAACAACAACAACAACAATAATAATAATAATAATAATAATAATAATAATAATAATAATAATAATAATAATAATAATAATAATAATAATAAATAAACTGTATTTGTATAGCACCTTTCTTACAAGAATTGCAGATCTGTTGACTAATGGTACAGCAAAGCTTGTACTACAATCTTTGGTCTTATCCCGCCTGGACTACTGTCCTACTATTATGGTCTAACACCTCCAGCTGAACAAACTCCAGCTTGCTCAGAACAGGGCGGCACGCCTCGCTCTGCGCTGCTCTGTGAGGAGTAGTGTTGGAGGGATGCATGCCGCACTGACCTGGATGACAGTGGAACAGAGGATGGCATGTAGCCTGGAAACTTTTTTGTTTAATATCTGGAATACTGGGAAACCGGAGGGTTTGCACTCACAACTGTACCCAACGAATATGAGACATTGATATAGCACAAGGCAAGCATTAGATTCATGCTTTATTTTACCTCTACCAAAAACAAATGCTCTGAAAAAGATGATAATGTATAGAGCAGTTGCTTATTGGAATGATATACCGAGAAATATAACTATGGTAAGGAACAAATTAATGTAAAAAAAATGTTTGATTGCGCTCATGAATAACGAGATACATTTTGGTCATTGACTTATTATGGAAATTTGTATGGAAATATAAAGGTGACTTGAGAAAAGTTATGCTATATGAGTTAAAATCATATAAACGATTTTGATCTGTTTTGTTCTTATGGACTGATTATGGAATGTGTATTTTATGGTTGGAGAATTGTGATATCTGACTTATGAATATTGAGTGAGCTTTGATTCACTTGTTTTGTTTGTTGTGATGTTTCCTTGTGAGTACTTCAATGTGTGTGGTTTTATATTTTTATTTAACTTTTTTTTGTGTTTGTATTTTAAATGTTTGGACCCCAGGAAGAGTAGCCTCACTTTGGTGTAGACTAATGGGGATCCACAATAAAACAATAAAACAATAAAGCAGCCCAAAGTGCTTCACAGCTTCTCAAAAACCAAATTTGGTGATGCCAGCAGCACATTGCTCGCTCGATATTAGTACTAAATATATAATGAGAGTAATGAAAGGAAAGCCTCTTTTTAATATGGTACAACACTCAGAATGTGTCTGGGGAAGGTCGAATGAACATTATAGAGCTCACACTATATTTGTTGACAAAGTAGCTCCCTATTTAACAGGATTATTAAACAATCTCCTGTGAATAGATGCACTCCCAGTGTTTGTGTGTGTGTGTGTGTGTATTTCTGTGTACTGTATGCAAGTGTTTGTGTGCATGCTTGCGTAGGCATGTGTGTGCTTACTACAGTATGTGTTTGTGCGCAAATGCACATGTTTGTGTGGGTATGTGTGTTTGTGTTCACGCATGTGGTATAATTAATGCTTAATATTACAAGTTTTTAATAATCAGTGTTTATCTTCCAATATAACTCAATAATTGTCTTAAAACCACTTGACCAGGCCAGCCTCACCAAGGGTCAATACTGTGGAGATTTCGACCATTGGAATGTTGTCACAGACACCAATTTTGCATATAGAACTGGCCTGGCAGCTGACTTCCTAGAGGACAATAGTACTGGCTGATTGCATCAACATGTGAAACATTAGAACAAAAGAGATGTTAATTCAACCCCACTGGGCCCCGTTCCCCGTACCTGGATAACTGAGTTAGCCGGATAACTTTCGGTCAAGTCTGACTTAAGCCGGACTTTCCCGTTCCCCGAAGCTGGATTGTCTAAATCACCATGACAACAGATCAAAAAGTTTGAGCCTGGTCGAGAGCAGGGTTTAAGTTCAAGTTAGCCGGATGAACCATCGCCACGCCCCGCAAAGAAGTGACAGCGCGTTTCCTGAAATGATTCCCACAGTCTAGGATCTGCATTATACCATTCTGAATTACGTTTTTGTGCTCCATTCTTCCAGAGGGGGCTTTTGAAATGTAAAATAGACCCAAAATGCTGATACTAAATTCACTTTGTCCTAAATAATGCACGTTATATACCGTGGCGCTCGCTCGGTGCAACAACAACAAAATAAAGAATATTCTAAACACGGGTCTCTCGTTCATTAATGTATAAACAATGAATTTATCCCATCTGGCACAGTGGCGCAGCGGTAGTGCTCAATCCTGGCAACCCGGCAACCGGTGTTCGAAACCCCGTGTTTCCAATTTAATTTTTTGGAATATAATATTAATGATTATACGCAAAGGTAGCCTAGTTTTAAGTTAAAATATTATAAATCTACATGCATTGAGGATGTCATTCTTTATATAGCTCTCAACGTGCACCAAATTGAATTATTCCTATATTGCAAAAAGAAGGAAAAGACTAGGTTTCGAACCCCGGTCGTCTGCGTGAAAGTCAAAAGAAGAACCCGTTACACCACAGTGGAGATAAGTAAAAGATCGACCATACATCAATCAATGGGTAAGAGAGCCGTATCGTTATTCTGTATAACAGTTTAACTAATTATTTTCGCTAGCAAGATCTCATTTGATTATTCAATCCAGCAGGCAAGTTTAAAGAAATATAATCTGATTGATTGAGGTAATGAGGGACTTAAAATTAGCCTATAGATAACGCATTTAACTTGTCGGCGAGGCGATTGAGCCGCACTGCAATATGTTAATAAAGTTTTAAATCAATTAATCAATCAATGCCGCTAGAGAATCAGGATCTCTGCTATCGATACGTGCTGGCTTTTCAAATGAAGCGGCCACGCGCACTTATCCTGGGTCTCAAGTCTGGTTTGAGTTAACGAGACTGAATCCACCTTCGAGAAACAGGAAAATCCCGGCTTCAAACATCGGGTTAACTGAATCTGGATAATGTGACTCTTGATCGACTTAGTTGAACCAGGTACGGGGAATAGGGCCAGGGAGCTCAGACAATGACCTGGCTGACTAAGGTGTGATTATCTAAGTCACATAGCCATGTGAAATTACAAGCAGTTTGAACAGGAAGCCTCTCAAAATCATCTAGATTCAAACGAGATACAAAATGGATTGGCTTTTGGTTGAATTAAGGTCTCTTAGAAAATAAACTAAAGTAATATATATTCAAGGTATTATGTGTTAGTACAAATCTGGCTCAGCATAGCACCAACAAAAAAGACAAGGGAATATTTCTAATTATATTTCAACGCTGAGATGAAAATATGTAGTCTTAAATAAAGTGGTTTAGGTCAAGAACTGTATGCAAATGTAATGTCTTGAAGTAACATGCATGTAGTAGGAAAATCCTAATTTAAACTAATGAGTAAAACAAATGGGTGGACCAATATAATTGTCTATTGTGCAATACTATGGTAAAAAAAATTTGATAAAGAATACTAGAATGTGCCTCAGAACCAGACCTAGAATAATATGTGTGTATTATGCTAAACAAAATAATGGTTTAAGCTGATTTTGATATAGAACCAATTTGGAATTAAAGTCTGACTGTTAAATCAAGGGCGGGTTTAGAACCGGCCGCCGGTTTGAATCTGACCCAAGTAACCTACGATTGGATGGGCGTGATGACGTCACCAGGAGGTGACATCACCAGGCCGACCTCTAAATTCATTCATAAAAAGGGATGTTCTGGGAACCGAAAAAAAAGAGAAACAGATCGTGAAGAAGACGGCTACGACCTCCAGTGAAACCTCATCGATGAAGAACTTTTTGATATCGAGTCGACATATTTAGAAGAAAAAGCCTTACGCTGGTCTGGACACTTTTAGTACAACTACTTTGAGAACCTGTAAATCTTGTTTGAGTATCGGTGACTCCCAGTGCAGGTGACTTCTACCGCGTGTGCTTTTAAGGAAACACCTATTTTTTCTGAGTGCATATTTTGTAAACAGTTATTGATTACGACATGTGTAGTTAATAAAACTGCTGCTTTTTGATACACTTGGAGCGAACGTTTGGTTTACAAATCATTCTACAGCACCTCACCACTTTTTGGGACATCAGGAAACAACACAGAGTACACTTTAATCTATTAAAAGAGACGATACGCGCACATGTGTTTGTGTGTGCATGTGGACATAATGCGTGTCAGTGTGTGTGTGTGTGTGTGCGTGCGTGCGTGCGTGTGTGTGCACTCTGAGCTTACTCTCCTGTACAGACTCTCCCCAGTGAACCAGGGCAGAGAGGCTAACAGTGATCAAGGAAGGCTGTAGGCTGTCCACGTACAAGAACCCTGCTCACCTGGACAATCACACACACACACACACACACACGCACACACACACGCACGCACGCACGCACGCACGCACGCACGCACGCACGCACGCACACACACAGCATTTAGTTATCAGTATGGAAGGGCAGTGGGAGGAAGGTGGGGTGCAGCAGGAGACAGAGAGGGGTGGGGAGGTCTGCACCGTGGGAGAGCAAAGAGGAGGAAAGTGTACTGTACGAGAGAGAGGTTTACAGGACTGATAATAACAACTAACAGTTATGTCAAGTCGTGTCCTTGAGAAATGAAAACAGCCGACTTGACTACTTAAAATTCAGAGAGAGTGTCTGGCAATTGATCTGGAGTCATCTGGCCTTTTATACACACACACACACGCACACACACACACACACACACACACACACACACACACACACACACACACACGCGCGCGCGCGCGCACACACACACACACACACACACACACACATGGGTTTTGGCGTTGTCGCAGCTTTTCACTTCGGTCAGATGAAAGGAAAAAACGCACCAGTCGTCCCGTTTCTCTACACCACTCAAGGCTAATAAATGTACCATGTCACCAATCAGCCAGCCACTGGGAGGTGGGGGGATGGTGTAGCTCAGGTTGTGCTGGTGGAAATGGGAGGTGGGGGTATGGTGCGTGCTCAGGTTGATGGTGGAAATGGGAGGTGGAGGGATGGTGCGTGGTCAGGTTGATGGTGGAAATGGGAGGTGGGGCTATGGTGCAATGGTGCATGCTCAGACTGTGCTGGTGGAAATGCGGTCGAATTGTAAACTGTGCACGAGTCACACCCCAAAGTTTGAGGCGATATGACGAGTGATATCTCTGGTGACATCTCCTCCATTTTACCCTCCTTGAAATGATGTAACCCAAGCCTCGCCCTTTTTTCTTAACCCTCCAATCACAACTGTTGCTTTCCTCAGTCCTACAGCGATTTTGTTTTCTGGCTTTTTCTTGACCCTCCTACCACAAGCCTACAGTAGCTTCCCTGAGTCAAGAGAGGGGGCGGAGCTTGAGATCGTTCAAGAAAGGCCTTGCACGGAACGTTTGTATAGCATATAGCTCTCTTTCTTCCAGTACGGCTGCCTGTAACTATTGGTAACCACTTTCAAAAGAGAATGCCTGATTTCTATGCAGTGGTAGAGTATGTAAATAGAGTATGTAAGTATGTAAGTAGAGTATGTTCGATTCCCGGACCCGGCGCCCTTTGCCGAATGTCCTCCCCCCGCTCTGTCTCCCGTTCTTCCTCTCTCTCTCTCTACCGAATGAATGAATGAATGAAAACTTTATTTAACAGATTGCAGAATGGGTACAATATAGTACATTTACATTTACATTCAGATTCAGATTCAGAGTTTTTATTTGCCACATGGAATCATACAATCAGAGTTTCTTCATTACACAATCATAAATAACATTCCATAGACAAAAGGAGCAGGAAGAAGAATAAATCTTATAGTTACCTGCCCCTTATTCCTAAACTAAAGAAGTATTTTCTTAATGGTCGGCGTACAACCTAATTTATACAAATAATAATTTATACCATTATACAAGAAACTCACAATTCACAGTTAAACAAGGAAACAATTAAATAATATTAATAATAATAAAGAATAAAGAATAAAAGAAAAAGAGAAAAAAAAGAAAAGAAAAGATCTCACTGTTCAGATCACATTTGATTTTCATACTGAGTAAATATTTCTTTTTTATAATTTTTTTTAATAGATAAACACTACTACATCCCTTAAGCTCGCTATGGAGAGAATTCCACAACTTTACACCAATAACTGAAGGACACATCTGTTTAAGTGTGGTACGTGCAAACTGATGTTTAAAATTGTATTTTCTCCTACTAAACTCACTTTCTAAATGAAAAAGATTTTGTAGTTTTTCTGGCAGTGTATTATAATTTCTTGCCCTAAACATAATTAACATTGTTTGAAATTTAACCATGTCTTCAAGTTTAATTATTCTAGATTTAATAAATAATGTATTTGTGTGTTCTCGATAACTCACTTTATGTGTAATTCTTATGGCCCTCTTCTGTAGTATATATAATGGTTTTATATTGGTCCCATAAGTATTCCCCCATACTTCAACACAATAACTGATATAAGGTGAGATGAGTGAACAGTAGAGTGTTCTCATTGCCTCATACTCTAACACATCCTTTACTTTATTCATAACAAAAATACTCTTGGACATCTTTTTTTTAACGTGTGCTATGTGCGATTTCCATGTTAATTTATCATCCATAATCACACCAAGAAAACGAAATTCATTAACTCTCTCTCCATCTATTGTCAGTACTATATTTTCATCTAGTTTTCGATTGCCAAAAATCATAAATTTAGTTTTTTTCAGATTCAGTGATAGCTTATTTACATCAAACCATTTCTTTAGCTTTGTCATTTCATACACAATATATTCAGCTAGTTCCTTTAAATTATTTCCAGAGCAAAAAAAATGGGTATCATCAGCAAACAAGACAAACTGTAATAGTTTTGAAACATCACAAATATCATTAATATATAAAAGAAAGAGTTTGGGCCCCAAAACCGAACCTTGCGGTACCCCACATTCAATTTTCATGAGCTCAGATTTGACATCTGCCAACTGCACATATTGTTGCCTATTGTGGAGATAACTACTCAACCATTCTAGAACCATTCCTCTCACACCATATGAGCGTAATTTAGAAATTAGAATATTATGATCTAAGGTATCAAATGCCTTTTTTAAATCAATAAACACCCCTATTGTTAATTTCCTTTTATCCGTTGCTGTTGTTATTTCTTCAATAATATTCATTAAGGCAGTCGCTGTTGATCTGTTTTGCCTAAAGCCATACTGGCTTTCGCTCAGCAGTTTGTTCTTTTCCACAAAACCATCTAACTTATGCGAAAACAGTTTTTCAAGCACTTTCGAGAACTGTGAGAGCAATGACACTGGTCTATAGTTAGTGAAGCTGTGCTTATCTCCTACTTTGTAAAGTGGGATCACTTTTGCTACCTTCATCGTGTCTGGAAAAATACCTGTCTGAAAAGAAAGATTACAAATATAACAGAGAGGTTTGATCATACAATCAATTGTCTTCTTCACTATAATCATATCTATCCCATCACTGTCAATGGATGTCTTATTCTTTGATACAATGGATATGATTTCTGCTTCACTGACATTTCCCAAAAACATAGACTGCAGTACTTTACTATCTCCTCTCCATCCTTCCTGTAATGGATCATCGTGTTTTTGAATGGCATCTGCCAGATTTGTCATTTAGCTGACGCTTTTATACAAAGCGACTTACAAGTTCTGTACGACAAGACAGCAAGAAGGGTACAACTCTATCAGCTGAGTAACAATGTTCATCAAAGTGTTGAGTGTTACAGTGTAGGTTAGTTTATTAGGACAAGTGCATGACAGTAAGGTTAGTCAGGGTTAGATTTTTTTTTTATTTAAAAAAAAAAAAATCATTTCAGATAATGGTTGAAGAAGTGAGTCTTTAGTCGACGGCGAAATATTGGACGGGATTTGGCTGTCCTAACTGGGATGGGTAGTTCATTCCACCATTGTGGGGCAAGGACTGAGAATAGGCGGCTTCTCTTTGATGACCCTCCGGGAGCTTGGATAGGAGTAGGTCTGAGGCGGCCAGAAGATGCAGAGCGTAGGGGTCTTGAGGGTGTGTAGTTAGAGACCATTGACCGGAGGTAGGCGGGAGCGGTTCCCTTTGCCGCACGGTATGCTAGGTCGAGGGCCTTGAAGCGGATACGTGCAGCAATGGGGAGCCAGTGCAGGTCCCTAAGAAGTGGGGTGACATGGGCCGACTTCGGTAGGTTTGAGATCAGGCGGGCCGCTGCGTTTTGAATGAGTTGAAGAGGCTTGGTGGCAGTGGCCGGGAGGCCAGCTAGCAGTGCGTTGCAGTAGTCGAGGCAGGAGATGACGGTTGATTGGACGAGGAGTTGGGTGGCTTCTTTTGTCAGGAAGGGGCGTATCCTTCTGACGTTGCTCAGGAGGAATCTGCAGGTTCTGGTTGTCGCTGCGATGTGAGCAGAGAAGTTCAACTGGTCGTCGAGGACGACACCAAGGTTCTTGGCGGTCGGGGACGCGGTCACAGCTGCATTCTCGACTGTGATGGAGAGGTCGGTCAGGGGGGAGGATTTGGTCGGCAGGTGGAGCAATTCAGTTTAGCTTAGGTTCAGTTTGAGGTGGTTGGTCGTCATCCAGGCGGAGATGTCGGACAGACAGGCCGAGATCCGCTCAGAGACGTGGATATCTGAGGGAGGGAAGGAGAGGAAGAGTTGAGTATCATCGGCATAACAATGATATGAGAAGCAATGAGACGTGATAATGTTACCCAGTGATTTAGTGTAGAGGGAGAAGAGAAGGGGTCCTAGGACCGAGCCCTGGGGGACATCCGTCCGGAGGGGGCGGGTGGCCGACAGAGTCCCTCTCCATGACACTTGGTAGGAGCGGTCGTTGAGGTATGATGTCAGCCATGTCAGCGCAGATCCAGCCACTCCCATTCCTGCGAGGGCTGCGAGGAGGATCAGTACGGCTCAATACACACAATTGTTAAGGGGATGCAGACCTGAGAAAGACGTTTGTCTTGTTTCCATCAGGGTCCCCCATTTTCAATTCATATAGACATTTATGACATACACAACATACATGATATTTATGGCATAGGGACATATAGGTATTTAGTACTGATACATTTGTGACATAAACGGTATTCAAATATACAGTACTGTTACCCCTAGATCCTGCCAGAGTATATACATATGATGGGGAGGGGACTGTACATTAGGAGGGGGTGGGTGGGTGGGAGAGAAATATACATACGGCGGGGAGGGAATATATACATGCGGTGGGGAGGAGACTGTCTATTAGGAGGTGGTGGGGGTTTTGGGCATTTACGGTGGCCTGGACTGCCCAGTAGTACAAAACACACACACACCCACTGTTACGACCCTGGCTCAAAGGCCCGCAACCTATGTGCAAACCAACACCAAAACCCCGTGCTCAAACTCAAAATGCTACTCTATTAAGGAATTACTGGTGTAAACTAAAGTACAAGGACAGAAGACCATGATAGCTATCTGTTACCCAACACTTCTCTAACCACAGACCCTGCATGTGTGTTACCAGGGCTGGTTTTAAAGCTGCCAGCAGGTAGCCAATCAGCAGCAATTAGCTAATTGGCAGCCCTCACCTGCATGCCCCGTGACACAGGAGTGATCAGGCCTGCATGCACAGTGACACAGGGGTGATCAGGCTCCTAGTACATAACACCTCCCCCACCAAACTGGTTGCCCAAGAGGCAACCACTACACAACAACCCATAACCCATTTGTTCAAGGGACAGAGCAGTATAGGCTTCTTGTGCCCTACCAACTAAAACACATTGTAGCAGCAGTGTCCAGGCGGTATCAGGCCACTTCAATGTGGTCGCCACCCGTTCAAAAAGGGGAAAATATCTTTCGACGTCTTTCTCAAAAAATGGAGGCACCATCCTAATATTCCTGCCTACATCAAAACCGGAACGTGACTCTGAATGCAGAGCACCCGCCTGTAAGGCAGCATGCTTAAACTCAAGCTCCTACTGCGCACACTCGTGCTCCAGCAACATTTGTCTCTCCTTAAGCTCCCGCTCCTCTTTCCTCTCTTTAAGCTCACGCTCCTCTCTCCTCTCTCTCTCCTTAAGCTCACGCTCCTCTCTCCTCTCCTCACGCTCTCGCTCTAGCTGCCTTTCCTTACTCCCTAATCCTCCACTCACCCTCTGCACCAGGTAATAGCGGAGACGCGTCAGACAAAGGAGGCTCCTCCACCCTCTCCTCAAGCACCTGCTCTCTAATGAGTAACACCCTTAAAGCACTCAAGGCAGTTGGCTTCAAACGTTTCTCACTTGCAGTAAGCTCTACCCTGTAGTGTACAGCAAGTTCTAGAAGTTGTTCCTTGGAAAACTTCTCCAACATGTCATGAGACGGGCGATCAACAAAGTCCCTGATGGAAGCCATCGTTACTGTACCAGTCACCACAAGCTACCCACTTTACCTTACAGTCACGAAGAACCACTAACGAACCACGAAGAACCACTAAAGAACCACTGAAGACCCCCTAACGAACCACTGAAGAACCACGAAGAACCACTGAAGAACCACCGAAGAATGCTAATGCCAATAACAACAACCAGAAGGGAACGCGGTGGAAATGTGAGCTCTACGGAGCGCACCTTTCTAGTTTGCAAAAAAATAAAAAATAAATAAAAATAAAACACAACCACCCTGAAATAAATAGACGTGTCATACACGCAGGAGGTCAGGTGCTACCAGGTATGCTCACCAAACACTCAAACAAACAAAATAAATTCAACAAACAAATCCAAACAGGTGCGCCTTCTAACCTGATATGACTACATATGCTTCTACATCTAAACTGCAGTCAAAACCGGCCCACCACATGTCTACCCTAAGAAACACTAAATCAGGCCCTACCACACTACCTGTGTTTTCTGGCCCCCTAATCTACCTACCCTTAAACTAATGCCCTGTAGACCTAACCATCTTCAACCACACCTGCTACCAGTCAAAGATCATACTTGACCATCCACCCGTCCAGTACATGATACGGTACCAGACAAGTAGATGGTGCTCATCACTTCCCTGACTGCCCCAGGAGTATGTGGTGCACAGGAAGCTAACCAACAACCAGAAAATACTGTCCCTATCTACATGTGGTGCCCACTAAACTATATATTTTAACAGCATAAGTAGTCACATCAAATTACAAACAAATAAGGCATACTCACCTGTTTGATGAAACGGCTCAAGCCCCCACGTTACACAATATGTAACGAACACCACCCAAACCATAACACCATGACACCCCGTGTAACACAAAAAAAAAAAAACCAAACAAATTTCTAGGGGTAAATATCCCGGACGAGCGCCCAACTGTTACGACCCTGGCTCAAAGGCCCGCAACCTATGTGCAAACCAAACCCAAAACCCTGTGCTCAAACTCAAAATGCTACTCTATTAAGGAATTACTGGTGTAAACTAAAGTACAAGGACAGAAGACTGTGATAGCTATCTGTTACCCAACACTTCTCTAACCACAGACCCTGCATGTGTGTTACCAGGGCTGGTTTTAAAGCTGCCAGCAGGTAGCCAATCAGCAGCAATTAGCTAATTGGCAGCCCTCACCTGCATGCCCCGTGACACAGGAGTGATCAGGCCTGCATGCACAGTGACACAGGAGTGATCAGGCTCCTAGTACATAACACCCACACACAGCTTAGGGGCTATAAATCATTCAAGAACTATGCCCCTTATAGGCTCAGTGACATAAGTTTTCTGTTTTCCTCAGAAAAGGGAACTCACACCTCAAAACTTCTGTAGAAACAGGGAGGTTTCAGACTTACAAGGTCGTAAATCACTACTTACCCTGGCATTGACAGAAGCTTTCAGCTTTCCTGATTCGCTGTCCTCTTCCATTTCTCCCGCCTCCTAATGCCCCCTCAAGTCGTAAATCAATACTTACCCTGGCATTGACAGAAGCTTTCAGCTTTCCTGATTCGCTGTCCTCTTCCATTTCTCCCGCCTCCTAATGCCCCCTCCTCCTCCTCCTAGTGTGACTGTCACAGCGAGGGGAGTCAGTTTGACAGAGAGTCATCCAGTCTACTGAGAAGCTGCAGTTTGACAGCCTTCAGAGGGGAATCACACACAGCTTTCTACGAAACATACATTTCTTTATTTACACATATATTTTCTGAACACAAGTGTCTAAACACTCTCTTGCATTTGGCTATATCCATGGAAACACACACACACACACACACACACACACACACACACACACACACACACACACACACACACACACACACACACAGGGTCATAAATGTATTCTGAAAATCGGTTGATTTATTCTGAAAATCTAGCCTCCATTTTGTCCCGCCTCCGGATGTCCCTCCCCTTATAACCCCTCCCCTTCCTAAACCGGACGCCCCTCCTTCCGAAACCGGAAGTCCCGCCTCCTTGAACCCCTCGACCAATCAGAAAAGGGGGCGTGCATAATTTGCATAATGAGACAGGATGCGTGTCCTTATTCTCTCTCTTGCCATCATTGAAGGGCCAAGAGTCCCACGTCCCCCACAGGGCCCACCACTCGTGAATAGCCTACTGTGATGGACTCCTGTCTATGTGGGTTTGGTTTATTATTATTTAGTTTATACCTGTAAGCTATGGATCTATTTTGGGTTTACTCTTGTGAGCTGTCAATCACCAGACTCGCTGTGGGTTAATTGTCATGCGACATGGCACCTGATTGGTATCGTGTGTGCAGTGTCTTTAAGTAGGCTTGAGTGGTGCTCAGATGCTTGTTTATTTATCGTGTTCATTGCCCTCAGTAGTAGAGGAATGTCTTGAGTAGAAGAAGAAGAAGAAGAAGAAGAAGAAGAAGAAGAAGAAGAAGAAGAAGAAGAAGAAGAAGAAGAAGAAGAAGAAGAAGAAGAAGAAGAAGAAGAAGTAGAAGAAGAAGAAGAAGAAGAAGAAGAAGAAGAAGAAGAAGAAGAAGAAGAAGAAGAAGAAGAAGAAGAAGAAGAAGAATGTACAATTGTACAACAATGTACAATGTTAGTTTGCCATGACTAACTAGGACTTTCTAGTTATACCAGTCACTCCATAGCAGTGTTTTACTACTTTAACTAATACTCAAGTGTCTTTTTTATGGATCTCTCTCCTCCAAATCTATTTACTGCTTTATTCTGGCTATATTCCAGCACTTCAAAGAGATGTCTTCTGGTGGAGGGAGGCCATCGCACAGCCAACAGAGACCCCAGGGCCCTCATTTATCAATGGTGCGTACGCACAGATATGTGCGTAACCCATGCGTACGATCATTTCTAAGCAAAGTGTGGGACTTATCAATTTGAACGTGTGCTTAACTTTGTGCGTATATATACGCACAGCTCGGACCATGCGTACCTGGCACCCAGCGGTAGAATATGGAGACTGCAGACGCGGAAATAAGCTTTCGTGCATTAGTTTGACTGACGTGTTCGGTATGACCCCCTGTAATTCATTATAGTTAATTGTAAAATAGCGACAGTAGTGTAATTATTGTCAAAACCCTATAAATAGCATTTGGAATAGGTCTTTCTTTCCGAATGAATGCAGCATGGTTTATATATAGCGTTATCGGAATACTACGGGGTGTACTGACTGCGCTCCGCGTAACTCAACTCGTTATTATTTTGCGCATAGATTGCAGAAATACGGGAACGTTTTGATTATATTTAAAAGGCTTTGCAACTTACAACTTTGAAATTCCACTTATTTCGTTTTACAATGTCAAAGCCTTTTAAATATAATCAAAACGTTCCCGTATTTCTCAAATCTATGCGCAAAATAATAACGAGTTGAGTTCTAACAAAGAACATATTACATGCTGGGTAGGCTGATAGAGTAAACTGTAAATAAAATAGCCTATAACATTATATGGGCTATAGCAGGTGTTCCCAACCTTTATTCCCCAGAGCCCCACGATTCCTTGGAGACATATAGGAATATGATATGATATAAGGTATACTGGTCCGTCCGAGAGGAGATAGCCCACAGCGGATAGCCATTAAATGCCATTTGAGAATATAGGCTATTAAGGCAAAACGATCGGCCTATTGCCTATACATATTATTTAATGTTTTCATAATCGTAAAGATACAACAGCTAGATTAACGATCAAGTTAGTTTACTGTATGCAGGCTTCGCAGGGCTGTGCCATGTGCTATTATATATGCGCAAGTTACTGTTGCATAATGTAGGCTATGGCTGCTATTATATCTAATTTATATAGGCTACCTAATACCGACAACAAAATAGATTGTATGCCTCTACAAATCATATTATACCCAGTAGCCAATTGAACGAAACAAATAAAGGCATTCATATTCCAGCATTGGTCATAATGACACACCAACACCAAACACTGGTTAACGGTCTTTATTAGTATTTTGAGCTGTCCAGGCAGAATTGCAGCAATGGTCTTAGGGAGTCGTTGATATCTGACATCACCGTGTACAAGTCCGTCAGCCTGTCGCGTATTTATCCCATAACACGCGTTGTGTCTTCTTGGTTCGACAGCGCGTTGAATTAGTTGCTTAGACCTCCGTGAACAATCTCGCTTGTGAAGTTTCTCAGAGTTCGCTCGGGTTAGTCCATTATTTCACATCCCATGGGGGTGTTTCATTACCATATATGGATAATCATACACGAGCATTGACGGTAAGAACAAATGGTATTTATCAACACGGAGTGTGCGTACGACCCGTGTATGCACGTGTGATAAATCCCGATTTTTCTGTACGTACACACATTCTAAATTCTGTGCTTAAGAACGAAAATAGAACACTTTCTAAGAATTGTTGATAAATGAGGGCCCAGGGGTCTAGAGTTCTGTCTGCTACTCCAGCACCGCTCACTGAGGAGCTGTTGCAGACACCAGCCAGCAGAGGAATAGGTGATTCATTAGATCTTTTTGTTGAACCCCCCATAGTCTACTATAGACCTGCTGTATACAAACATACCGTGTTCGAGCCAATCAGCAATACCAACTGAGTCGCGTGACAAAGGGTGTTTTCACATTAGGAGCGGTTGCCTCCGTTCCGTTCCCGAGGACGATAGTCCCCCCTCCCCACTCCCCCGCCGGCCAGCTTTCACACTACCAATCTCGTTTAGTTCCCGAGCACACTTGAAGGAGCAACACCCCGATACAGCAGGTGGCGGTATGCACCTAGTTGGTTTGCGATCCGCCAATGAACACAAGAGTACACGTGCGTCATCTAGTACTCGACAAGTCGTTAGAGAAATAGTCAAAGCCTGTGCAATGGAGTCGTCCTTCGTATCAAGAAATGCCTTGCTACTCGCGTTCGCCAATAAGGTGAGAAACTACTTTTTTTTTTTTTATTCCACAATGGACAGTTGAATAGTTATGACATTGTGTTGTTTTCACGTTGTTACAGCAAGCCTCTTCCATGTTTTGGTACAGTTGTGCTCACATTTGCAATCGTTCCGTGCCCGTTGCGTGCCCGGGGATGCTGATTCGTTCCCCAGACCACCTTTTCAAGTGGTTCCGGACATGGAACGGTTATCCGGTTATACCGCTACTGTTCCTAATTTATGCAAATGACATGTCGTCAGCTTGTGACTGCAACTTGTTCCTGTTTGCGGACAACTCAGCCCTGCTGGTCTCTGACAAGAACAAGTTACAGGTTAAAAAAAAAGTCAGCTCGGAACTAGGCAAAATCTGCATATGGCTCGCTGATAACAAACTATCATTACACCTGGGCAAAACAGAGTCCATTCTCTTCGGTTCAAATAACAAACTCAGCAAGACCGACGGCTTCTCAGTTACAGTGGGTGACAATATTGTCACAAGGAAAGATGAAATTACCTACCTGGGTTCCATACTAGAGGCTAATCTTTCCTGTGACAAAATGGCATCCAATGTAATAAAAAAAAGTCAACCAACAAACTCGATTCTTGTACCGGATCTCCTCTCTGGTAAACAAGAATACCCTGAAGACTCTGTCAGGAGCACTCATTCAAGGGTACTACGACTATGCTTGCACCTCATGGTACCAAAGCACCTCAACGGCGCTAAAAACAAAATTACAAACATCTCAAAACAAACTGGTCAGACTACTGCTTGACCTTACTCCTAGAACCCACCTCACCCCTGCCCACTTTGACAACCTAGGATGGCTTAGAGTAGACGACAGAGTACAGCAACTTGCAATGGGCCTGGTCTACAAGATACACTACACAACCAAGGTACCCATCTACATGTCAAAATACTTCCCAAAGGTCAGTGAATACCACGATCACAACACCAGAGGGAGCTCCATAAATCATGTTAAACCCAGATTCGGCTCAAACAAGGGACTAAACACGTTTCGCAATTATGCCACATCAATGTGGAACGTCCTACCCAAAGCTGTAAAGGAATGTGAATCACTACCCACTTTCAAAACCACTCTCAAAGAACACCTACGGGAGACTGCAATTCGAAACTGGCCCCTGCAAATGTCCTAACCCAACCCCCTCCAATGTACAGTAAATGACCAAGTATGGCTTTGTCAATATTCCAATGTACAGTTTTGCTTGTACAGTGTACAGTGTCCCCCACCCACCCCCTACCCAAAGTGCAGTGAAGCACTTTGAACTGAAATTCTTGTATGAAAGGTGAAATAAACGTTATTATTATTATTATTATTATTATTATTATTATTATTATTATTATTATTATTATTATTATTATTATTATTATTATTATTATTATTATTATTATTATTATTATTAAAGGACCATCCATGCCACTGCAGCAAGACCGACTGAATCCAGACCCCGGGTCCCAGCAGAACATCTATTTTTTATTGGATTAAAATAAAGCTTTCTAATATTGACAACCGTGTTATCCCTGTTTCACCAGATGATCCAAAATGAGAATGGGGTGAATGTAATTTTCTTTTAGATATATAGGGAGAAGTTTTACAATTTACCAGGGTGCATGCGCAGGTCTGAGAAGTATTAAATACATTTGAACATTAGGAGGTAGATATTTTGGGGATCAGATCCAATACAGATACTCATTGTATGCTGTTGTAGAGCCACTTTGATTCCACAGTTTTTGTTGATGTGAAGAATAATGTTCAGATAGAGGAACGCTCTTATTACCCAGCTGCTGTCAGCATGCATTATATCAAATGCCACCAGAATCACATCCAGGCAAGAACAAAGGGTCTGCCTGGAGAAATGTGGACTTTTAAAATGGAAACCTCAATCATGTTTACAGTGATATGCTAGCTACAGTATCAGGGGCATGATGTTGGCAGACCTAGTTAGCAGGGGGGAAATATGTAGGTACCCTAATTCACATAATTCCAATAAAGCAAATTGAGATAATACAATAATAATGTTAATAAAACAACGTTTAGGAAATAAAATGAATAAAATAACGTGTAAATGCAGGCATAAAGTGTCAATGTGTGTGTAAACAAATTGGAAATGCAGGCGGTGTCAGTGTGTAATCCCTAGATGGGAGAAAGCCTATATATTGTCCATATATTTCATTTCAATATCTGACATAAAAAAAGATAATAATAATAACCTTCTTACTGTCCTATACTACCATGCACTCCTCCTACTATACTAATATGTCTTATGTCTATGCACTCAATACTGCAGCACCCAAGTTTCAGCACTGTTTGATCATTGTTACTCAGCTGAAAGAGTTCTACTCTTCCTGCTGACTTGTCGTACAGAACTTGTAAGTCGCTTTGGATAAAAGCGTTGAGCTAAATGACTAAATGTAAATGTGAATGTATCCCACCAGTGCAGGGAGAGTGGTTCTGTCTGCCTCTAAATTGACCACTGTAGTCCAGCCTACTGCTGTGGAGACGTGAATGCGTGGCTACTGGCTATAGTGATGAGTCTTCGCTCCTGCTGGCCAAGTTGTTCCACAGAGAAATAAGGAAATTACTGCAACTAAGCAATCTGCAATTACTTTTAAATGATACTAATTAAACTAACTAAAAAGCGTCAGCTAAATGAGAAAATGTAAATGAAAAGGAGTGTCTGGAACTGAGGCTTGCCTGGTGTTCTGGGGCAAAGACGGTCAGGCCAGGGTCACGGTTGAGGCAGAACATTGCGGTTTCTAAAAGCTCCTCCTGAGTGCTCCTCCTGAGTAAGTGTGCTCAGTGCTTCCTGAAAGGACAGTTGTGAAATATGAGTACACTACCCACAATCATATGAAGCTTTGTTCTGGTCAGATTACCGCACAGCATGCTGTAAGGACACCAATAACAAGGTAGTCGGTCATGGCAGATAAAGGAGACTATCTCACCCAAGCAAGGCACAACAAGCATGCTTTTATATTACATAAACACAATATATCTCACTGTAGCACATGCATGCATTTATATTACATAAACACAATATATCTCACTGTAGCACACGCATGCATTTATATCATCACATAAACACAATATATCTCACTGTAGCACACGCATGCAATATCACATAAACACAATATATCTCACTGTAGCACACGCATGAAATATCACATAAACACAATATATCTCACTGTAGCACACGCATGCATTTATATCACATAAACACAATATATCTCACTGTAGTAAGGCACAAGCATGCATTTATATCACATAAACACAATATATCTCACAGGCACATGCATGCATTTATATCACATAAAGTCATAAACACAATATATCTCACTGTAGTAAGGCACATGCATGCATTTATATCACATAAACACAATATATCTCACAGGCACATGCATGCATTTATATCACATAAAGTCATAAACACAATATATCTCACTGTAGTAAGGCACACGCATGCATTTGTATCACATAAATACAATATATCGCACTGTAGCAAAGATGTATCTGACCGGTGAGGGACAATAACTTCAGGTCCATAGCTTGGCCTCGGGTGATTGACCATTCCAATAAGGGACTCCAATAATACTCCCTATCTCGCATCTGTCAAGCAACTGTGTCTTGTAATCTGCTACTTCAGTGTGACCAGTTGGTTTTGTTCAAGTTCTTTAGAGTTAAAGGGTGTTTTTCTTAAGAGGAACACAAGCATACAACTATTTAAACCAAGTGGCTTCTTTTGGGCTTGTCTCCATAAACCTGGTTGCTTGTTTTTCCTCAAGAGATCTGGCATCACTGTGCTGAACTAGATCACTGTTTTCAACAGAGGACCCGGCGGAGAGCACACTTCTGCTCTGAAAGCCCATGAGCCCATTACCAACCAGCTGCTTTCTTTCCTGCAGTAGAAGTTTGGTAACAAGGCGACCACAGGCTTGATGAAAAGCACAGCTGGCTTCAATTGACGAAGGACAATCTTCTTAAACAAGTTGTTGTTCTTGTATGACAGCAGCTGTTTCATTCAATTTTTTAATTTTTTTTATTTTTTACTTTCTCTTTTTCCCCCTTTCTTTTTCCGTTTTTCTCCCATCCCAATGTTAGTCGTTATGCCAATTCCCAAACCCCTACCTGGTCGTTGCGTGCTCTGCCGCCTACCGTCGGTCTGGCAGGGCGGAGACTATCACATGCTTCCTCCGACACATGTGTAGCCAATCCCCACTTATTTTCACCTGGCAGCGCGGACTCTCACTGGGGGAGTGTAACGTGTGGAAGGTCACACTACCTCCCCCAGGATCCGACCTCGCTGTGCAGGCGCCCCGACCGATCTGTAGGAGTCGCTGTTTTACAATGACCAGGACCCACCCTCGCCGGGTTTTCCCACCCGCTGACACTGCTGCCAATTGTGTCAGCATGGACGGACGGTCGGCCAACCCGGAAAAACACCACAGCTGGATTTGATCCCACTGTCTCTGTGGTGGTGGGCAGACGCTTAGACCGCTGTGCCACCCGGCCGCTCTAGCTGTTTCATTCTAAGTGGAAAATAAGAAATGCCGGAGCTCCTCTCACGCTCCACAAGGACGAAACATCGCTGATAATGGTAAACGGCTGCATTTATATAGAGCTTTTATCCAAAGCGCTTTACAATTGGTTCCTCACATTTTACCCATTCACTCACACTTTCACACACCGATGGCAGAGGAGACCATGCGAGGTGCCGACCTGCTCACCGGGAGCAATTAGGGGTTAAGTATCTTGCTCAAGGACACATCGACACGCTGCCTGGGAGGAGCGGGAAAGCTTCCCCCTCAAAAAACAACAGGGCTTTTGAGGTGATGAAATCACTGCGCCCAGGCAGCAGTGGTTTGACGGAAAAAAAAATCTGAGCATAGGCCTATGTATATCTGCTTAGAAAACAAAAATGTCGAATTATAGTTTTTTTTTCACGTGGTACACAGGTCACAACATGTTTACAGGAACGTTTTGGAGTTGTATTTGGAGTGTATTTCGTGACTGTTGGAAACTAGGCTACACTGGCACACCCTTTTCCAGTGAATGACGCTAAGCTAGGCTAACGGTGGGGCTATTCCCTAAGCCTAATGCATGCACAGAGAATAAAAGGGTATCTGCTTGTCCAACTCCAGCGTAGATGGCAAATAAGCAAATTTCCCAAAAGGTTGGCATGTTCCTTTATTGACCAGCCAGTCACTAGAACAGGCTCCATAGGTTCCAAAATTCCGTTCCAATAATGATGTAGTATAAGGAAGTAGCTTACCTGTCGTATATTTCTAAATGAAAACATGAACATAAGCAACTATAAATGTACCAAATGATAAAACAGAGAAGTTGATTTGAAAGACAGGGTGATTTGAACACCATGTGAAGTTATTTCATGAGACAAGGAAGGAATTTCAGGTTACAACACGGCAGCTGCTGACTAACCCAGAGGTCAGAAAGGTGACACAGGCTATTTGGAAATCGCCCCTTACACAGTAGAATGCCACTCTAATAGGTAGACTAGACGGTTTTTAGACCTTAAGGATATAAAGAAAACTATTGGCTTTGTCAGAGAGATTAGTTAGATGGCTTTAGAAAACATTGCAACACATATGTAAAGAAAGGACCATTATGATAAAAGTGAGCTGTCATACCAAATCACCTTAGATAAATAGGTTTGGCAGGCATGAAAAGTTGACCATAAGTGAGCCAAATACAAAGACATTGTTTGTAAATTAATGTTAATACTGAACAAAATAATAAGTGATCAAAATAGAGCTAAAACCTAGATTACAGCGTACTTTAGAATAGGAAAAACAAACAGTAAGATAAATAGTTCAATCAAAAATAAAGTAAAAAGTGGACCCAACTGAAGACAAGACAGTGAGTCACTGGCTAGACAATAAAGAATTATCTTAGTATTCTAAAATGCAATTACAGAATGGTAAAGAGTTTGTAGATGGAAATAGCTCATGTTGTATTATCTAGGGATCAAGAGCCAGTCTGTCTCCCCATAGACTATGAAAACGGTTGTGTCAGCAGAAGAAATTGTGTAACATGTGGACACAGGACACCAACAGACAGGTTTCTGCTGGAATGTGGACCAAAATAAGAAAAGCGTATGGACGTGAACAGGCAGGCAGGGTCTCCCCCCCCCTCTCGCTCTCTGTCTCCCCCTCCCCCTCTCTCTCTCTCTCTCCCCCTGATAAAAAGGGCGGATAGCGACGGACAGGGACACACACACACCCGGTGACACTCAGAGGAGACGGAGAAGGATCCCTGCAGAGCCAAGCCGTGACACAGAGGGACTGAGACCCGATGACAGACGAAATCGCTTCGCATCAGGAGAAGCGCTGACACACCAGAAAGGACCTGAAGACCCAGAGACATGGGGACAGACGATGACAGAGATCGCATCGCAACTTGAGCGCTGAACCTCCACCGACGGAGAGAGGATCACCACCCGGAGCTTGAGAGCCGAGCCGGAGACTCAGAGCCACTGACACCCAATGACAGAAGATCGCTTCGCAGCAGGAGATCCTGCCACGGAGAGAGATGAAATCAAGCGCTCCTTGCTTGAGCGCTGAGACTGAGGAGACCAGGTTGTCTTGACAACCAGACCAGCGAACCACAAGAGAGGACTCGGTGTTGGCCATGGACAACCTAAGACAGCGAACAGCACCGAGAGACGACAACAGCCAAATGAAAGAGACGATGTACTGTTTTAATTCCTAAAGCTGTTTTATTAATAAACACCGCCGCCCGTTGATTTTGACCATATCGTCAGTCTCCTCTTACTTGAAACCGAACATCTGAAAATACCTAAAACCATGCAGAGGAAAGGGTGAAATAGAACACTATACGATCAATGCACTTAGATAGAGATACATGAATGAAGAAAAGACACTTCAATTTGGTGCCATGACCCGTCCTGCATTCGGCCAGTACCGGTTGAAGAACGACAGCAGCCACTTCTCAAGGACACGGAGAGGTTCTCTCCCCCTCATCGATGCTCTCTACGACTGAGGACTGAGGATCGTCACCGTTGCGACCGAGGCCAGTGGGAATAGGTAAGTAGTACTAATGTGTTTAAAATTGGTAAATGGTCGAAGCAGTCTCGCATTTTGGGGTTGCTATTGCATTAGGTAGAAATGAGTTGTAAATGGACCAGGATAATGTTGGTGTTGGAGGGGTACCGGGGTCCAGGTTTCACAACCTGGCTCTGGTCTCAGCCACACACCGACGCTGCACTTGGGATGTTCAGTTAGGATACCTATAGTTGGTACAAGGCCAAGTGAGGAGAGGAAATAGATGTCTGTATTTAGTTATATCAGCTTAGGGGATAGGCTAGGGTTTAGGTAAAATATTTGAGGGGACCGGCGTAGGAGCAGTAGAACGGAGATTAGTCACAGATAGCGGGAAGTGGGACTGTGCGTGACGGAGTGGTTCATTGGAGGGTAAGGAGGAGTAGTCAGATCTTAAAGAGTTTAATGAGAGAACCGTGGTGTAGTGCAGGAGATCCTGGTTCCACGAAGAGAACGGAAAACCGTGGTAAAGTTCAGGGGTAGCCTGGTTCCACGAAGAGAAACAGAGAACAGGGGGATGAGAAGAGGTTAAGAGTTCGGGCTAGAATACTGTAGAAGCCACACTTAGAATCGGTGCGACGGAGTAATGGACTTTGGAAGACGTTCCATAAGCGAATTGCCACTTCTAATCCGACGTCATTTAGGCTCAGATTGGCTAAGGTCGATATCTGAAGAAACATCAAGCCGCGTGGATGAATGCAAGGGGCTCTACGGGTGGCGGGGAGGACGGTCGAACACACGATTTGGCCAAATAAACTCCGATACAAGCCAACATAGGGCGCTGCTGAAACTTTCACGGGCTACAATACATGAATGGAGTGGGTTTCTCAGGGGGATAGCAAGTCGGACTCAGTAGATATATGAAGCACTTTGGAATGATTGTGTACAAATGAATAGTATGCTTATGAATGAGACATTGTTTTGCTAAGTAGATGTGTTTGAATGGATGGATGTTAGGAGCTCTGAGTAAATATCAAGGTATTTTTTGTATTATTATGAACCAGCTGGTGGCCAAGGCTGCAACGGAGAAACCACACCCCTGTCCTGCCAGCATTAGCTGAGCGCGACGCGACTAACGTGTGGACGCTGTGTTGCGTTTTCGAGTGAATTGAATGAATGACATGTGAGATGGAACCTAGGAGATGTGTGATGTTCGTTGAAATTTTTCAAATCGGGGCTGTAGAAGTCTAAAAGTAATGTAGTAAAGATCAAAGAAAACGGGGATTTTGGAGCTAATGACGTCACTGGAAGCGTCGGAGCTTGGGGTGCGTTAGATTTGAAATACGGGGCTAGATCGGGAGCGTTAGATTTAAAATACGGAGCCGGCCGGGGCCAATCGGGCGAGCGTACTGGGATAAGGATAATAATATATGTTCTGTGGA
Organism: Notolepis coatsorum; assembly: GCF_963971535.1. Taxonomy (NCBI): domain Eukaryota; kingdom Metazoa; phylum Chordata; class Actinopteri; order Aulopiformes; family Paralepididae; genus Notolepis; species Notolepis coatsorum. The sequence continues at coordinate 139,748,466 of NC_140169.1, read as the reverse complement.
CGGGGGCTTAATAGGATTAAAGTTGTGTTACGGGATATAGCTGGGGTTGTGTAAACGTTGCGATGTGTTGTGCCGCTCGGATCAACAGGAGAAGGGGCCGTTTAGGAGGAGTGATGTTGGATGCTAAGCTAAGCAGGAGCTAGCGGCACTGAGCTAACGAAGCTAAGATGCTAAGCTACCTGTGCTAACAATATAGCATGATTGAACTCTCGGGGAATCTCGCGTGTTGCTACTCTTTGCTAGTGCGGGATCTTAGAGAGGCGATGGACAGGTACTTCCGGTGTAGAGGGTTCTGGGAATTGTAGTTTTGTGGTTGAGGTGGAACGTCGAGTTGACGTCTTGGGGTGGTTTACGTGATGACGCACTTGCGGGGGAGGCGTGGGCGCCTCCTACAGGAAGTGGTGAGTGCTGTAGTACGTTGGTGGTGATGAGCGTACGGTCCAGTGGAGGGCGCTGTTGCCTCTTTTATAGTTTCACCTTTGCAGGTGGAACGAGGTGCAGTAAACAATAGAGATCAGTTGTGATTATTATAGGTTTTGAAGCGCGGCAATCTGTGGGAATTTGTGGGTTCTTTTTATCGGTTTTAACTGTTGTTGATGATGGGTGTGTTTACTGGTTTGATTATAGGTCTGTATTTGTTATGGGCCAGGGGTAATGGCGCTGGTGGGATAGTATGGGATAGATGTGTGAGTTTGTTTGTGACTTTGGTTGCGTGAAACCCCCCCCCCCCCCCCTTTTTTCCTCTGTCTCTTCCTCCCTCGTTCACACTCTCCCTCCCTCCCTCCCTCCCTCCCTCCCTCCCTCCCTCCCTCCCTCCCTCCCTCCCTCCCTCCCTCCCTCCCTCCCTCCCCCCCCCCCTCCACCCCCGCCCCCCTCCGCTCCATCCCTGTCTCCCGGCTTAACTTTGTGGGATGACAGGTGCACGGAGGGAGTTTTGTTTAGGATAGATTGCCTGATTGATTGATTGATTGAAAATTTTTATTAACGGATTGTTTAATGGGTACAATACGGTACAGCTCAATACACACAATTGTTAAGGGGATGCAGACCGGAGAAAGACTTTCGTCTTGTTTACATCAGGGTCCCCCATTTTCAATTCATCATAGGCTTGGAGTGTTGGTTGTATTAATGTAGTGTTACTTGCTAAAATAGGATTACATAAGGGTAGATGGAATATTCATGGTCATTTTTTTGGTCTGATTAAAGTTAAGGTTGATTTAGACGGTTTTGGTAGTAGTTAATGTTGCATTGTGTGACCCCCCCCCCCCTTTCCTCCCCTTAGTCCCTGTATCCCTGTATCCCTCCCTCCTTTTTTCTTTTCCCTTCCCTGTCTCTCCTTGTATTTCGCCATCCCTAGGTTGCGGCGTGTTGTGGGCATTTGGTTGTAGGTTTATTTGTACTGCGTTGGTATTATGTATGTGAAGTAAGTACCGGATGGGCGTTGGACTGTCTAGGTGCAGGTGGTGGTAGGATAATTTGTAATATTCTTGGTGTGATAAAGCTTGGGGTGTTTCCGTTCAGGTTCGAAACTGAAGGGAGGACGCTTTGGGCTGTGAGTTGACGGTTCTTTGTATATTCAGAGAACTGGGTGGATATTGCGGTGGCATAATGCGGGTGTCCATGAAATTATTAACGTGGCCAGCTGTACTATGTGTCGGTCAGGGTTTTAGTGATCTAAGTTGCTAAAAGTTTATTGTTTTCCCTGATTAGGTGGTTGGTAGCAGTAGCAACACTGATTAATTTTTATTAAGTGTTGTGGGGGGTAATGGTTGTGTGTAAGGATGAATGAAATGGATGTAGTATGAGAAGTGAAGCGAAAGCGAATAATACATTTAGTCGATACGCTAATCGGAATAATACATTTAGTCGATACGCTAATCGGGCATTTAAAAGTAAGAAATAAGGTTAGGATGAACAGATTCATCAAGCAAAGAGAGATAAGAATCAGATGAAGGACCAGGTTTACAAAGGATTATTAGACAAATGGATAGGAAGGGGATTAATGATTATATTTCCCAGGAAATCAGGAGGAGAGAGCACACAGGGGATTGGAAAACTCCAGTGTTCCTGTTGAAGGAACGGACAAAAAACAAGATAAGCTGTATCGTTATTTTTTCAAGCAAATCACACTGTGTCTCTTTAAATATATTAGTATAGTGTTGCCCGACATTTCCAATGCATAACGAAGAGTGGAAATAATAAGGGAAATGCCACTGTATTAAGTTTGGATATTTCTGCTTTCTTTCTATACAGATGCTCGGCCGGACAGGTGCTCTAACGACTTCCATAACCATCTAGGGAAAACGGCTTTAATGCGCCTTGGTATAAGTATGAATGATAAGCCAGTTATCAATCCTTGTCTGCACAGAAAAAATTTGACAGTGTGAGTGTTTTAACTCAAGTAAGTAGAAGTAGTGGAAGACAGAGAAACTTGTTTTTTCAAACGGTGATTACAGGAGTGTGTTGAAAGTGGAATGAATGACAGTAACATAGGAAGTTCACTTTAGTGGGACATTTGATAGGAACAACTGAAGCGTTAAATGCAGTAACAATAGGATAACAACAACAACGATATGGAGGAGGGCCTTAGTGATCGGGCCATTGGGGGGAGTAGGCCGAGGGCCTCTGCAGACATTTCCCAGATAGACTATACCAGTGATGATCTGATTGATTTGAATATGGACTTCTCTCATGTGACCAGTACGACAGAAGGACTTGGAATGATGACTTTGATTCCAACACAGGGGAGTGAACCAGTGACAACGGTGTTACTCCAACCAGAACCGATTCAAGCTGGAGTGTCCATTGCAGGCGACTGCGGTTTAACCAAGGGGCAGAAAAAGAGACTGAGGTTACAGCCGTCCCACGAAGTCCACTCTGGCCGGAGGGCTGGAACTGAGACCGACAGCAGGTATGGAATACACGAAAGGTTTCTACAGCCCACCCGTTTCCCATGTCTACCCTGCCCTCAGCACCAAAGCCAAGATGAGAGGCGGAGCCCAACGATGGGACGTCAAACCGCCCGTGCTGAGATGGGGGAAGAGGCGGCATACTATAGACAACAGAGAGCGTTTGTGACGGCGTTCGAACAACACGAGGCAGTTCATCGAGATCTGATGAAGACACAGCTGGAGATCGGTCAAGCCGCACACGAGACTCAGAGACTGGGACGAGAACTGGCGAGAAAGACTGTGCTACTAGAAGCGACAGCTGTTGAGATCATGCTTCGGGCGTCTGACCTAGGCCGCTGTGATCAAAGAGTGCCCTGTGCTCCGTTGCCCGGACAGGGAACTGGGCCGCAACAGGGTGAACAGAACCGCAGGAGGGGTGAGTTTCCAGGCCCCTCCCAACAAGAGAAGGCCCGAGGAGAGGCAGCAGAAAAGGACAGGTATGCCCCTCTCTCCTCCAGGCAACAGGACATGCGACCAGAGGACAGGAGAGGGGTGGACCTGGAGAGGACGGTGGGAGGCCAGCCGAGAGACTGTGGGAGTCGTGGTAAACTGGGTGAACTGGAACCCCTGGGATGGCCGGCGTCGGCTGTGTGCTGGGGTTGTGGGGAGGTTGGCCATTTCGCTCGGTCATGTTACAAAGGGTGGAGGCCTCAGCGAACGTCCAGAAAGAAGCAAGAGTCCAAACAGGGTTGCTGGGGATGTGGAGAGTTGGGACATTGTCAGAGGGGGTGTCTGCATAGGTCATAGGTTAATTAAGAACGAGGCAGGAATGCACAAGCGGAGCTAATAGTGCTCGGGAAAATAGAGTTATTAATAAGTTAAAATGGGAAGAAGGACTGATTGGAACAAAAAATAGAAAAAAAATATATATAGAAGCGTTGGTACATTAGATTATGAGTGGAAGCGACTAAGATGGATGTGCAACTAACAGGGAGAGATGAAATGACTGATAGATGCATGAGCCAATCGTACTAACAGTAGATTAATAGACAAATCATGGGTTTTCCTTTTTGCTACAGTGTGTCTGATCAACTCTTGCTGTGGCAGTGAGGAAAACGTAAGGGAGAATGGTATGGTGGACGATTTTTGGTATCTCCCACCTGTGCAGCCTGGCCCGGCTGCACAGATTGGAGAGAGAGAGAAAAATGGTCACCGCAATGGCTCTTGTGGTCATGTGAACTCTGAACCAGACGGTGTCAGAGAAGGGTTAAACAGTTGGGTTTTAGACAGGAACAATGGAACATATAATATTAGACAGAGTTAGAAACAAAGGACTATTTATAGTAGTGATTACAATACTTGATCAAAGGGTGGTCAAGGTTGAATTAAGGAATTAAAAAAAAAAAAAAAAAAAAAAAAAAAAAGAACAACAACAATATTATTATTTCATTACTTATTTTATTTCTTTTTGGATTTCTAATTTTGCTGTCTTAGTTTTGCGGGGGTATTTATGCCTCTGGATGATAGTTTAATTCTGTTGGATGGGTGTGTAGCATGTAGGCACTCACAGTTTTTTTGGTTTATTTTTAATTTTCTTTGTTTTTGGTTGACTATATTTTTTTTTAGGAACTGGCTGGCTGGGGGGGTTCTCTCGCCGGTCAGGGATAGCAGGTGGTGGTGACACAGCGAGACTGGTAGGAGGTCTGATATAATGAGCTGGAAACTGAGAATGGACGGGAGCTGGTTCATGGTTTGTTTTCCGCTCATTGAGGCTCCAGATGTAGAGTCTGGAGGGTTGTGTCACTTTTTGGGTTATGATAAGTGTTGGGGAAACATATTTCTCTGTCTATAAGAAGGCTCTGTAGGATGTTGGTCGCAATTTGGCCAGTTAGTGTTCATGTAGGGTGCGGACATGTGAATTTGATGATTGACTTATGGAAGACTCTGCACCGGCTTGTTGAAAGCTGGCGGAGTGTGTGTGATGTGTGTTTAAAGGGACTGTGGTTTGTTGACCATGCACATAGGTTCTGTTGGTGATTGGCCTCGTCTAGAGCTGACTGTCCGGACCGAGGAGCTGTCGGGAAACGAGGTATTTGAAAGTGAAATAATAGTTATTCCACTGTCAAGGGTGGAGGTAGTTGTGTTGATCTTGAGATATGGAATCTAGTAAAACAGTACAGCACAAAAAGAAATGAGACAAAGATGATTTGATTGAATGCTAACGTAAGAAGCTGTGAAATACATAGATAATGAATTGGAGAAAAATGTATTGTCAAAATGCAGAACAGTAGAGAATGTATCTGCGAAAATAACTGTTTCCAATCTATTGTGTGTTTTGTAAATAATAATCCAAAATGAAAAAAAGGACAGAGGGAAAATCGATTCCTTCTGTGGAAAATCGGAGCAGTACCAGAGACCTGCATACAACGAAGAAGAGGCGGTGATTAGCACAAGATACAACAAGAAGAAAACGGTCAAAAACGAGTTAGCAGTAAAGGCCTTAGGAGGTTTAAACAGGGATAACTGACAGGGATGAAAGCAAAGGATAATTGAGGCCTCAGTGGTCTTTTTAAGGAGTAAAAATGATTTATGTTGCTTGTTTGAATTTCCCTCAAATGTTTAGAGAGTTAATCTTTTAGTGGTGTGATGTATTAATCTTTTCTTGCAGAGTCCATTACACAAAATAGACATTTAAGCTAAGTACATGGATAAATATAGTCTTAAACGAAAAGAAGCTGAGAATGGTACGATCATCTCTTTGCATAGAGAGACGGACCTAGACTGGATGTCATAATAATAACTGATAAATGTGTATAACTGTGAAAGGAGGGAAAGGTAGGTGAAATGATGATTTTGTAACTGTACAGATGGAAAGGGTTTTGTAGTTCGATTTGGGTAAATTTTGGATTTTTTTGAAAATTTTAGAAAATATTAGCAAAAATTATGGGAATGATTTTAAACATGTTTAATTTAGAATATTAATGTTGTATAGGAGGTTATTAAACCCCCTAAGGGTGGATTGTCGTATATTTCTAAATGAAAACATGAACATAAGCAACTATAAATGTACCAAATGATAAAACAGAGAAGTTGATTTGAAAGACAGGGTGATTTGAACACCATGTGAAGTTATTTCATGAGACAAGGAAGGAATTTCAGGTTACAACACGGCAGCTGCTGACTAACCCAGAGGTCAGAAAGGTGACACAGGCTATTTGGAAATCGCCCCTTACACAGTAGAATGCCACTCTAATAGGTAGACTAGACGGTTTTTAGACCTTAAGGATATAAAGAAAACTATTGGCTTTGTCAGAGAGATTAGTTAGATGGCTTTAGAAAACATTGCAACACATATGTAAAGAAAGGACCATTATGATAAAAGTGAGCTGTCATACCAAATCACCTTAGATAAATAGGTTTGGCAGGCATGAAAAGTTGACCATAAGTGAGCCAAATACAAAGACATTGTTTGTAAATTAATGTTAATACTGAACAAAATAATAAGTGATCAAAATAGAGCTAAAACCTAGATTACAGCGTACTTTAGAATAGGAAAAACAAACAGTAAGATAAATAGTTCAATCAAAAATAAAGTAAAAAGTGGACCCAACTGAAGACAAGACAGTGAGTCACTGGCTAGACAATAAAGAATTATCTTAGTATTCTAAAATGCAATTACAGAATGGTAAAGAGTTTGTAGATGGAAATAGCTCATGTTGTATTATCTAGGGATCAAGAGCCAGTCTGTCTCCCCATAGACTATGAAAACGGTTGTGTCAGCAGAAGAAATTGTGTAACATGTGGACACAGGACACCAACAGACAGGTTTCTGCTGGAATGTGGACCAAAATAAGAAAAGCGTATGGACGTGAACAGGCAGGCAGGGTCTCCCCCCCCCTCTCGCTCTCTGTCTCCCCCTCCCCCTCTCTCTCTCTCTCTCCCCCTGATAAAAAGGGCGGATAGCGACGGACAGGGACACACACACACCCGGTGACACTCAGAGGAGACGGAGAAGGATCCCTGCAGAGCCAAGCCGTGACACAGAGGGACTGAGACCCGATGACAGACGAAATCGCTTCGCATCAGGAGAAGCGCTGACACACCAGAAAGGACCTGAAGACCCAGAGACATGGGGACAGACGATGACAGAGATCGCATCGCAACTTGAGCGCTGAACCTCCACCGACGGAGAGAGGATCACCACCCGGAGCTTGAGAGCCGAGCCGGAGACTCAGAGCCACTGACACCCAATGACAGAAGATCGCTTCGCAGCAGGAGATCCTGCCACGGAGAGAGATGAAATCAAGCGCTCCTTGCTTGAGCGCTGAGACTGAGGAGACCAGGTTGTCTTGACAACCAGACCAGCGAACCACAAGAGAGGACTCGGTGTTGGCCATGGACAACCTAAGACAGCGAACAGCACCGAGAGACGACAACAGCCAAATGAAAGAGACGATGTACTGTTTTAATTCCTAAAGCTGTTTTATTAATAAACACCGCCGCCCGTTGATTTTGACCATATCGTCAGTCTCCTCTTACTTGAAACCGAACATCTGAAAATACCTAAAACCATGCAGAGGAAAGGGTGAAATAGAACACTATACGATCAATGCACTTAGATAGAGATACATGAATGAAGAAGATACACTTCATACCAATAAGGACCAACCAACCTTCTCACGAAGGACACAGTGAGGGTAAATGGTGCATTTATATAGTGCTTTTATCCAAAGCGCTTTACAATTTTGTCCCTCACATTGACCCACACAGGGAGGAGGCAGGTGCCAACCTGCTCATCTGGAGCAATTAGGGGATAAATGGCTTGCTCAAGGACACTTCGACACGCTGCCCGGGAGGAGCGGGGATCGAACGGCGAACCTTCCGATTACCAGATGACCATTCTACCTCCTGATCCACTGTCGCCCTATCATTCGTCGATCATCCGCCGTATCTATCACCAGTGAGGAATCTGAGGGCAGAGTGATAGACAGAGTCGAGTGATTTAAAGGCTTGAGGCCACAGCATGCCTATAAATTACGTCACCATAGTCCAAGACTGATACGAAGTGCGTGTGTGTGAGTGTGTGTGTGTGTGTGTGTGTGTGTGTGTGTGTGTGTGTGTGTGTGTGCGTGTGTGTGTGTGTGTGTGTGTGTGTGTGTGTGTGTGTGTGTGTGAGCATGCCCTTGTTTTCCTACTATTGTGTGGACCAAATGTCCCCCACAAGTGATGAAATGTGTGTGTGCCCTTGTTTTCTCACTGTTGTGGGGACCAAATGTGGGACCAAATGATGAAAACGAGATGTTTTTTTGTGTCATTGTGAGGACATTTGCCAGACCCCACACGGTAAAGGATCTATTTTAGGGTTGGAGGTTATGGTTAGGTTAGGAGTATGATAGGGGTTAGGGTAAGGCATGTCATGGTTTAGGATAGGGTAAAGAGTTAGGGAATGAATGTAAGTTTATGGGATGTCCCCACCATGCATGAAAACATGGCTCTCTCTCTGTGTGTGTGTGTGTGTGTGTGTGTGTGTGTGTGTGTGTGTGTGTGTGTGTGTGCGTGCGTGCGTGCGTGCGTGTGTGTGTGTGTGTGTGTGGTGTGTGCGTGTGTGCGTGTGTGTGTGTGTGTGCGTGCGTGCGTGCGTGCGTGTGTGCGTGCGTGTGTGTGTGTGTGTGTGCGTATGTGCGTATGTGCGTGTGTGTGTGTGTGTGTGAGTGTGAGTGTGTGTGTGTGTGAGTGTGAGTGTGTGTGTGTGTGTGTGTGTGTGTGTGTGTGTGTGTGTGTGTGTGCGTGTGCGTGTGCGTGTGTGTGTGTGTGTGTGTGTGTGTGTGTGTGTGTGTGTGTGTGAGCATGCCCTTGTTTTCCTACTATTGTGTGGACCAAATGTCCCCCACAAGTGATGAAATGTGTGTGTGCCCTTGTTTTCTCACTGTTGTGGGGACCAAATGTGGGACCAAATGATGAAAACGAGATATTTTTGTGTCATTGTGAGGACATTTGCCAGACCCCACAAGGTAAAGGATCTATTTTAGGGTTGGAGGTTATATGGTTAGGTTAGGAGTATGCAGGGCCGCCTGGGAGAAATGCGAGGCCCTGTGCGAGATTTAAACGCGAGCCCCTCCCCCCCCTAAAAGGTAAAAAAAATATATATATACATATATATATATATATAAATTTTTTTCTTTTTTCATACAGTCAACATATTCTTAAATAATAGCGCTGCCCGAGGCTAGGCATGATACAGTCAACATATAGCAAGATAGAGAGCGAGAGAGAGCTCCCGTTCTACAGTCAATATACAGTGTTATCGCTGCACAGACCCGGCAATGCCCCTGACCCTCCACCAGAGCAAGGCCAGAGAGAGAGAGAGAGAGAGAGAGAGAGAGACATTGGAAAGAAACAACCCAAAACCAGAGCAAATTGAAATGCTATTTGGCCCTAAACAGAGAGTACACAGTGGCAGAATACCTGAGCACTGTGACCCAATACTAAGAAGATCCTTAACTAGGTACAGACTCAGCGAGCACAGCCTAGCCATCGAGAAAGGCCGCCATAGGCAGACCTGGCTCCCAAGCGAAGACAGACCCACTGCACACAAGATGAGGTGGAAACCGAGCTCCACTTCTTAACAACCTGCCCACTATACCAAGACATACTTCCCACAAATTGCAAACACCCAAAGAGACTTTGAAAACATCGACAATAACTCAAAACTCCCATACCTACTGGGAGAAATACAAGAATGTGAAATAAAGCCCATTTGAATTGAAGAGAGAGAGATAGATAGAGCATGTCTGTGTGTGTTAGAAAGATAGAGAGAGAGCATGTCTGTTTGTGTGTGTGTGTTAGAGAGAGAGCATGTATATGTGTGTTAGAAAGAGAGAGAAATATAGAGAGAGAGAGCATGTCATTTTGTGTGTTAGAGAGAGATATAGAGCATGTCTGTGTGTGTTAGAAAGAGAGAGAGAGAGAGCATGTGTGTTTGTGTGTTAGAGAGAGAGAGCATGTCTGTGTGTGTGTGTGTGTTAGAGAGAGAGCATGTATGAGAGAGATAAGCAAAGATGAGCCCCTAAAGGATATTCAACTTTTAATGGAAGAACAAAACAGAAGGAAAAGATAACTTCACAAAGGCAACATGAATATACATAGATCCAAAAGGACAAAGATCAACACTTAAATCCAAAGAGAAGAGGGTCTATACCAGAGAAAACAAAGTAGCAAGGAGCCAATGGCCGACATCAGCTAAATAGGCTAACTGCAAATAGAGTAGCCAGGTACTGACACCAGGCCACACACCGTTAGCTACTACAACAGCTAGCCGGCCCGTTTGGCTCAATATAACGTTAGCTAGCTGGCCCGTTTGGCTCCCGAGAGAGAGAGAGAGAGAGATATCCACGGCGGGAATAGAATAGAGTGCATTAAAAACTCACCAAACGTCCAAGAGGATGGAGACAACCGCGTGGAGTTGACGAAGTTCATCTGCCGAATGACCGTCCTCTTCATCTTGGCATAACAATGCTGCACGCACTCTCTCTAGGTTAGCTAACGCTAGTTAGCCTTTAGCTAAGCTAGCTACTAGCCGACATCATCATGGCTATCCCGACTGAACCACACGTTAGCACTCGATATTATAACGTAGCTAAAGCTAACTAGCTGTCCCTGCCTTTAGATAAGCCGACATGGCTAGCCTGACTGAACTGTCTAACATGCAACAACTTTCATCTTCAGTCCATCTGCCGAATGACCGTCCTCTTCCTCTTGGCTGGCATAACTAAGCATAACCTCCAAAGCTGCACGCGCGAAATAGTCAAACGCAGCTGACGCACGCCGGCGTACACATGATGTAACCCCTCCCTTCGTTGAAACCAATAGTATGTCTGCTGCAGAGCCCCAGAGCTCCAATAGTGAGTATGTCTGCTGCAGAGCCGCAGAGCCAGGAACAAGTCACACACATTCTACAAACGTGTCTAATGTGAAATATATAAGCATATAAGCAAAACTAGATTTTAGGTCTGTGATGAAAAAGGGCCTCGCGGAAAGGGGGGACCTCGCAAGAAAAATAAAATAAAATAAAAAGAAATAATAAAAAAAATAATAAATAAAAAATATTTTCTTTTAATTTTTTTTAATTTTTTTTGTGCTAGGCCCCCCTTCCCGCGAGGCCCTGTGCAACCGCACTGCTCGCACACCCCCCTGAGGCGGCCCTGGGAGTATGATAGGGGGTTAGGGTAAGGCATGTCATGGTTTAGGTTAGGGTAAAGAGTTAGGGAATGAATGTAAGTTTATGGGATGTCCCCACCATGCATGAAAACATGGCTCTCTCTCTGTGTGTGAGTGTGTGT
>NC_140169.1:139712082-139737036 GCF_963971535.1 Notolepis coatsorum | reverse complement strand
ACTTCGAGTTGTATAGTCTTTCTTAGTCATTTCATAATATATTTCAGGACAACGTTGATATTCACAACGTGCTTGTCTTCTCGTCCTCTCTCTCTCTATAGCCGTTGTATTTACCGCTTGAAAGGAAGGGCCTTACTCGCTAGCAAAGTTAGCTAGATCGTTAGCGTTGGCTGAGTTGGCGTCCATGTTGGCAACTGTGTTCTCAGGACACTCGAACGTCAAGCATATCCTGTACTCGACTTCCCATGTCGAAGCCATGACCATGAGTTCCATTCGAAGGCAGCGTGTGACCCCTTTATGTCATCGTTATCATACAACTACTGTCTGCTGCATCGCCACACAGCACCATAGAATGTATAGTAGTATATAGACAGTAGTTGACATACTGGGAGACGAAGAGGGGACGCCAGAGACCTTTTATAAGGAAAGATAATTCAGCCGACAATCCAACCAATGATCTGGGCTAGGTGTAGTTATGGCGACAAGATTGGTATCTAGGCTTACGGTATCTATGGAAAGAATCTGCTCCCTGTATCGCATTTTGGGGTGTATCGAATGTGGAGCGTATAGGCCGCTAGCAGACATGGAAATCAATTTGAGGCACCGTGACGGAGGCACAGAGATGGAAGCTCAGGGGGACTGATATAGAACTTACACATAAAGAATTGAATGGAGAGGAAATGGTTCTCACAGCACATAGCGATCCACAGTGTATTTCAATAAAAATGCAATTTGCCAGCTGGCTGTGTGCGTGTGCGTGTGCGTGTGTGTGTGTGTGTGTGTGTGTGTGTGTGTGTGTGTGTGTTGTGTGTGTGTGTGTGTGTGTGTGTGTGTGTGTGTGTGTGTGTGTGTGTGTGTGTGTGTGTGTGTGTGTGTGTGTGTGTGTGTGTGTGTGCCTCAAGCACAAAAGCTAGGGTAGGGTGACCATATTTTCCCATTCGTGATGATTACCTGGGATTGTGTTTTTAGAGACTGGCAAACAACTTTCTTTTGTTGGCTTGAGATACACTGTAAAAGAAAAATGGTAAAAAAAATAAACTGTAAATGTCTGGTAGCAATGGTTGCCAAATACTTACTGTCAAATTACAGTAAAATACCAAAATAAAAATAAGGTGGAAAAATGTACAGAAACGTTTGTTTATAGAAGACTCCCGGTTACGCTACAACATGTAGCACACGCATTTTGCAATTGCTCCGCTCCCACTAACGCTAATTTCGTTTAAAAACATTATTTGGACAGTAAAGAAAGAGAATAGACCACATCGTATGTATTGTTAAGACCCTCTACTAACCATATCAAAAGACAATATGGTTAAAGGTGGAAAGAAGGCAGAGAAAATAACTACGGCAACTTCAACGGCGCAGGACGTAAAAAAACGAGATAGACGCGTCCTAACCGTCGCTGGTTCTGAGCCGACGGCGACAAGCTCCGAGGAGGAGAAGGAAGAGGACAACGTACCGGGATCATCGATTACGGTCCCCGAAAGAGAGTCAATAGAGACCAACATAAAAGAAGGTACAGATTCAAGCTCCGTGAGAGGGAGAGCAGCCAGATTTATGGATTCCAACGTCACTGCATCTATCTACCATATGCCGTCAACTGAAGGAAGCAGAAATCCACCCGATTTCAACACATTGTCTAACCTGATGGTAGAACAGTCTAACCTGATGAAAGAACAGTTAGAACAGTCTAACCTGATGAAAGAACAGATGGTAGAACAGTCTAACCTGATGAAAGAACAGATGGTAGAACAGTCTAACCTGATGAAAGAACAGATGGTAGAACAGTCTAACCTGCAGATTACACACATCAAGGCGCTCGAGGCAAACGTCGAGGCTAAATTCGATCGCATCGAGGCTAAATTCGATCACATCGATGAGAAATTAGAAGAAGTCAAGAAAGCGTTCGATGCACAGTCAGAGCGAATCACGACAGTGGAGATTTCGGTGACAGAAAACACAAAAGCAGTCAAGGCGAACGAAGGTATCATGACAGAGATGGGAGAAGAGATGGAAAAAGTTAAAGATGAATACCGGAGGGAAATAAAATTGCTTAAAAACGAAGTGATGGAGAGGCAACTAGAAACCCATCGTTACCACAGGCGGAATAACATCCGCATTGTGGGGCTTGATGAATCAGTGAACTGCGATGACATCAACTTTCCAAACGAGTTATCAACGATTTTGAATAACTCCGATCCAAACAAAGTGCCAGAAGTGGAACAAGTTTACAGAATTGGTTCCCAGGGGCAAAATATCAACGGGCCGAGAGTCATCATTGTCACTCTGCGGAAAACTACAACAAGGGATGAAATCATCAAATATGCTCGCAACCAACGTGGGAAGCTGAAGTATGGTGATAAACCAATATTTATCTACGAAGATTTGAGCAGAGAGGCCATCATCCGACGTCAACCATACAAAGTTGTGATGCAAAAGCTGTACACAGCCGGCCACAAGCCAAGGCTAGCATATCCGGCGCTGTTATCATTCTTGGACAATAACGGCCGCAGGTCAGGTCCATTTACACCCTTTGATGCTGAGGATTTCCTGATTCAAAATGCAGCAAATAACCCAAAGCATGACGGAAATGCCGGAATCAGTTAAGCCTCTCTCTAAATATATACCAGTGTTGGAATGACTTTATTGTGTTCATCAATGAGGTCATTCCACCAGTGTTGGAATAACATTGCTGTGTTCATCAAAGTAGCAAACGATATGCAAGTCGTCTATAACAATGTGTACTGAGTATAATACGATTCATAATACATTATAATTTCAGTCTCTGGTCTCTGAGGGGACAAATAAATATCAATGCAAAAAGATCTATCTGGAATATTCTGGGTTTATCGCTCAAATGCCCTGGGTCTCTTAGATCATTCTGGAATGTAAAATAGTCTAGGCACTAGTATATTCTACAACCTTCAAGAATATAAGGCACCATGACAACGAAGCATACAACTCTAACAATAACATTCGGTGTGCATACACATAGCATATATAAATTAAATGAAGTGCAATCAGCCCTTAATAATACTTTAAAATTATCCACACATAAACGTATGAGCACAGCAAGGTTATTCTAACAATTTAAGTAATCACTCCATTAAAGGCACATTGAAGCGCTAAAAGGCGCTGCTTTTCTATCTTATCTAATCAGTTAAATCGGTTCTAGTGGCTTCTCCACGTTGATAATTATTTATCTCTTATTCCTTATCTATATCTTTCCATTGATTTTTATTTTATTAAATTTTTTCTTCTCATCACCCTATATTTTTTAAATATAATTTAACTTACATTGTTCTTTTCCAATGTTCTTCACATTAAGGTGTCAATATTACTATATATTTTTTAAATATATTGTAACTTACATTATTCTTTTCCAATGTTCTTCACATTAAGTGTCAATACTGATCTACAATCTTTTCCTTTTTTCTTTTTTTCCCTCACACGTTGGTGGAGGGTTCAAAGGAATATGTCGATAAAGGTTTATTCTCTTTTTATTTTATTTTTTATTTTTATCTTTAGGTTATTTATCACAATACTTCATTACAGTAAGGGAAGGTGCAAGACCAAAAGCGACATTCTATTGCAATAGAATGGAAATGTTAGATCCTATGGCAATGAGCATAGGAAAATTAGGATTACAATGCTCAGGTTGGGCAATCCGGTGGACCATGGGAGAAAGTCAATCGCGGAGGATGTGTTCTTGGAACACAGGCATGTTCGACTTTCTGGGAGAGGGGAAAATAGGGGATTTTTATTTGTATATATATATGTTTTTAAGCTCAGCTCTCAACGGGACCTCATTAATTGGATGTGCATCTATTGTAGCTTCATACTCCAGAAACATTACCAAAAACTACACGAAAACATGCATAGACTATGGCTAGTTTGAATATAATGGTATGGAACACCGGTGGGATAAACAAACAACACAAGCGCAAAAGCGTGCTTACACTGATGAAAAAAGAACATGTGGACGTGGCACTATTAAGCGAAACGCACATTTTAGAGGGAGACATAAATACGTTAGCGGATAACATATACCATAATATTGGTCACTCTTCTTTTGCTACGAGAACTAGAGGGGTAGCCATAGTCGTCAGACGCAAATTAAATATCGAATTGAAAGGGGTATGGTCGGATGCTGAGGGGCGCATAACTATAGCTAGGATTATACACAATAACAGGAAAATTGCATTGGCAGCGGTATATGCCCCGAATTTGTACGAAGTGGGTTTCTTCACTTCACTAACAGGAGAAATGTTAAACCATCCCGAGTACTCATACATAATAGGTGCGGATTTTAATGCCATTTGGAACCCAAGGATGGACAAAACTTACCTTTCCTTCTCCAGCGAACAAAAGAATTCATCTAAAGCATTAAAAGATTGGTCGAAATCAACAGGAGTAACTGATTTATGGCGTTCACTTAACCCCATGACCCGCAAGTACTCCTGTCGTTCGGCGAGACACAACACACTATCCAGAATTGATTACGTCTTTGCATCCCCGAGAATATTTGATAAATACGAAGTGGAAATGACACCCAATGCGCTATCAGATCACTGCTACTTAATCCTGAAAGCAACATTTGGTACATTATCTACCCGGGCCCCAAGATGGCGTTTTAATTCGATGCTGCTTAACAACAAGGAATTCATTACACAAATTAAAGAAGCTCTCACAGTATTCCTACAAGTTAATACTAACTCTGTGCAAGATCCCAGAATATTATGGATGTCGGTAAAGAGTATGATCAAGGATTTCTCGGATAGATTTACCTCCATATTGCGCAAAAATCAAAACACAAAACTGTCTGAAATGGAAACGCTTTACTCAACGCTTTTTAATTCTTTAAAATACAACAACTCTACTAGACTAGATAACCAAGTTAACATTCTAAAGACCGAGATCAAAGCAATGTACAGACAAAAATCGGAATTGCAAATACGCAGCACTAGACAACAGCAGTACTTCCAAGGTTCTAAACCTAGTCACCTATTAGCCATGCGACTAAGAATTAATGCAAAATTTGCAGATATAACTGCCATTAGGAAACAACAAGCTCTAGTAACAGAACCCAAAATAATAAACGATACATTCAAAGAATTCTACTCCGATTTATATAACTCAGAAACGACCCTTGATCAAGACAAATTAGACACATATCTTAATCAAATTACTCTCCCTAAACTTACGGATGAAGACGCTAAACAGTTAGAAGTACCGATCACATTAGAAGAACTCAAGAAGGCCATATCCGGAATGAAAAACGGCAAAGCTCCGGGAATTGACGGTATCCCATCAGAAATGTACATTTCTTGCTGGGACATATTTGGACCCTTATTACTAAATATGATCTTATACTCAGTCAAAGAGGGAAGCTTCATCGAACACCAAAATACCGCACTCATTTCAGTTCTTCACAAAAAAGACAAAGACCCCACTGAATGCGGTAGTTACCGTCCTTTAAGCCTCCTCGGAACCGATGTCAAACTGTACTCTAAGATATTAGCCATCAGATTGCAAAAGCATATGACGTCTTTAGTTCATACGGACCAAACAGGCTTCATAAAAGGTCGCCTGATCAATGATAACATAAGGCGAATACTGCACGTACTAGATACAGACAAAGAGGACATCACACCTAAGGCGATACTATCCCTGGATGCTATGAAAGCATTTGACAGGTTGGAATGGTCGTTTCTATGGGCAGTATTGGAAAGGATGGGGTTACAATATTTTAATGCCTTCACATTAAGACCATTGAAGAAGATATGGTTTGACCCCGAGGCTTTGGTATCTTGGAGAAAATTAGAAGAAAACATAGTAGCCCCACAGAGATTGAAAGACATAGCATACACTAAACTTTCAATCAAGCATTGTGAGCGAGAATTTGGCCCAATAATAACCCATGCAATCAGGACATGGCGGGAAACTCAAAGGAAATTTCCTAACAATCAAGTATGGCATAATCACACTCCCATATTCAATAACTCTATAATGCTCTCTTAATGGGAAAACGACCTATAAGATTCCCTGTATGGGAAGAAAGAGGCATACACTCATTAGGGGATATTTTTAATAACAAGGGCCTCTGTAGTTATGTCGAAATATGCATAAAGTTTAACCTCACCGAGTCCACATGGCTTTTTTACATACAGTTACGACTTTGTATGAGATCTCACGGTGTTCCATTACACATACCAATTGAACACCACAGATACCACAAATTTTTCTATGACAGAGATACATTGGGAGGTTTTGTATCAGGTTTTTATTCACAATTACTAACGTCCTCGTACGAAACCCTTCAACTAGACAATGTCTGGAGGAGGGATATACCAGACCTGGAAAATGACTTTGATTGGCAAGGAGCCTGGGCAAATGTCCGACTTACATCAAGGAACCCGGATCATCAACAAATCAATCTGAACTATATTCACAGGACATACTTGACTCCTATAAGGCTGTGCAAAATGGGGCTTATACAAGACTCCAAATGCTCCCAATGTACAAATGGGGACGAAGGAACATTTATGCACATGTATTGGGACTGCCCACCAGTTAAGGCATTCTGGGAAGATGTGTCCCAACAATTATCAATACTCGTATTTTGGAATATACCTGTACACCCCGCGGTATTGCTATTGAATGATGTTTTTGAGTTTGCAGTGAACCCACAACTAAAAAGATTGGTTTTATCGGGTATCACAGTAGCTAAAAAACTGATTGCATCACGTTGGTTTCAACCGGAAAAAATGTGCCGGAAAGTGTGGTTTCTTACATATCTTGATGTGATATATCAAGAAATATCAACAGCAAGAATTCTAGGGCTCAATGAATCCAAAATGTTAATGTGGTTAGAAGTGGTGGAGAGAATAAAAGCTAGCCTATAATGGTGATGTCTGGTTAGGAGTGAGGGATAATGGAGGTACTATCCAAGAGGGGGTCCGGGAGGGGGGGATTTGAGCTGGAGCATATGTGTGTAGGGTTTTAGAAAATAGGTATTCGGGGTATATTATATACTAACATTTATATAATTGTAACTTCGCTGGATATACACGGTATACGGTTAAAATGTTATTATTGACTATTTTTGTTTTATCCTGTTTCTGTACTTGCATATATTTTAACCACCTTTACTGAAAGTTTCATTATACATTGTGTGTTGAGTACTGACTTTTAATAAGTTTTGTTTTGCAATAATAAAAAAAAATTAAAAAAAAAAAGAAACGTTTGTTTATTTTAGGTGTTTTTACATATAATTCAATGTCATTTAACATTCAATACAATTAAGCAATGGTATAATCCTGTATGTTTTATTAAATCAATTTACAGATTACAACCTTTATTTAATGGTTAATATTTTTCTCAAAAGTTATTTACTGTATTTGTATGGCATTTACACTTAAAGTAGAAAAACTAAAGTAATCTGTAAAATAATAGTGAATTTCCTTTTCAATTTATTTTTGACAGTGTAGGCTATACAGTATAGTGTTTCCCTCAGGTTCAAGTTCAAGTATTTTTTTGTCACGTATAAGTATGTACATAACAGTGAAATGCTTGGTTCTGTATGAGCCCCTGAGAATGTGCTTCCTACTGTAAATTCTTTTGTAAAAGAGGAATAACACTATACAATATACAATACAATAATATACAAACTAAAGTACATCCTAGTACAAATGCAGACAATGAGGTACAAATGCAGACAATGAGGTACAAAAACATTTTTAAGGCAAGGTGCAAATGCAAATGAGGTATGCATGTCGTGCAAATCTCTTTAATAAATAGATACATATTTAATGTAGTGTTAAAGTGTCTAAAGTGAGTGTTAAGGTGAGTGTTTGTTTAAAGTGAGTGTGTGCATGTGGATGTGTGTGCCGTGAGTGTAGATGGATGGGTTGATGATGTTACATAGAGTCATTGAGCATCCTGATGGCTTGAGGATAGAAGCTCCTTCTAATTGACTTGTGGTGGTGGGTGGTGGCGGGTGGCGATAATTATATTTTGTGTGAGGAAATATGACAGTTTTCACAGTTTTCTTTAAGATTAAAAAATATATATACTATATATGTATCACCCCAGACAGGAAGGATACATAGTTTACATATATATTCTTTTTTATATATATCCCCCACCCCAGACAGGAAGGACCTCCTGTCTCAGCTAGGAGGTTGGATCTGGCTTCCAATCCCAATCCTCATCACCTCCACTGGGTTTGGTCTCTGGAGGGCCGAGCCGTGACTGCGTGGAACCTGTCAGTAGGACTATTCTGAATAACAGGCTACTCTCCACCCATTTACAGTATGCTAACCGGTGGAAGATAGAATAGAAGTACTTTATTGATCCCGAGGGAAATTTGTTATGCTATGACCGGTGGAAGTTGTTTTCTGAAAGGTGTTCAGGCCGTAATCAGGAACAAGTACACTGCCCCCTGTGCCTGCCATGCTGGAGTTTTTACAATCCCTCTTGTACAAGGGTTGGTCAAATCAAATCAAATCAAATGTATTTTCTAAGGCCCGACAACACACGTTAATGTCCCCATGGGCCGGACACGTCTTCTTTAAACAAGTCAAGAGGAAACATCACAATAAATCAAGAACAAAACAAAAACACCATAAAGTCAAAAAAAAAAAATTATTTTTTATAAATAAAATAAATGCAACACTCCCAGACATAGGCTACCCCACGCAAAAGTAAGGAAAAACTCACTAAAACCTAGCAATAGGAAAAAATGCACCACAGGCAATGTGGAGGAGAGAAATCTTAGAAGGGCCGTTCAAGGCGGGGGATCTCACTTCTTAGATGTCGGTGATAGTAGTGTTGCAATAAAACAGGCGAGACAGTTGGTAAGCATGCACTCATATGTGTAAGGAAACACAGATAAGTGCATGCGATAGCAACTGAACATTTTGAAAGATAAAAAAAATAGAGCTGATGGTGGATCTATTTGAGGCAAGGCAATTTGGTCTCCCTCAACCCTGAAGGTGTATGCGGCTGCTATTTTATCGCTATTTATTTTAATGCTAAGGTTGACAGTGGCACAGTGGGGGGGCCACAGGCCACAGATTGCGCCCCCCCAAGCACTCCGAGGGCTCCAGCATGGGACTAGTGCTCTGTGTCTAGAACGATAGTTACATAATGTAACTGAGTTTCTAACTTTCTATGAATCTTGGATGACCGCCGGAGTGCTCGGTCACCCGGACCCGGATTGTGTGAGACAATTCTGTAGCAACCAAGCTGCTAATGACACTGGAAGTTATACCCTAGCTCGGGTCATCGGGGGTCACACATGAATAAATTAGATAGGGTGGTCAAATCTATCTATCTATCTATCTATCTATCTATCTATCTATCTATCTATCTATCTATCTATCTATCTATCTATCTATCTATCTATCTATCTATCTATCTATCTATCTATCTATCTATCTATCTATCTATCTATCTATCTATCTATCTATCTATCTATCTATCTATCTATCTATCTATCTATCTATCTATCTATCTATCTATCTATCTATCTATCTATCTATCTATCTATCTATCTATCTATCTATCTATCTATCTATCTATCTATCTATCTATCTATCTATCTATCTATCTATCTATCTATCTATCTATCTATCTATCTATCTATCTATCTATCTATCTATCTATCTATCTATCTATCTATCTATCTATCTATCTATCTATCTATCTATCTATCTATCTATCTATCTATCTATCTATCTATCTATCTATCTATCTATCTATCTATCTATCTATCTATCTATCTATCTATCTATCTATCTATCTATCTATCTATCTATCTATCTATCTATCTATCTATCTATCTATCTATCTATCTATCTATCTATCTATCTATCTATCTATCTATCTATCTATCTATCTATCTATCTATCTATCTATCTATCTATCTATCTATCTATCTATCTATCTATCTATCTATCTATCTATCTATCTATCTATCTATCTATCTATCTATCTATCTATCTATCTATCTATCTATCTATCTATCTATCTATCTATCTATCTATCTATCTATCTATCTATCTATCTATCTATCTATCTATCTATCTATCTATCTATCTATCTATCTATCTATCTATCTATCTATCTATCTATCTATCTATCTATCTATCTATCTATCTATCTATCTATCTATCTATCTATCTATCTATCTATCTATCTATCTATCTATCTATCTATCTATCTATCTATCTATCTATCTATCTATCTATCTATCTATCTATCTATCTATCTATCTATCTATCTATCTATCTATCTATCTATCTATCTATCTATCTATCTATCTATCTATCTATCTATCTATCTATCTATCTATCTATCTATCTATCTATCTATCTATCTATCTATCTATCTATCTATCTATCTATCTATCTATCTATCTATCTATCTATCTATCTATCTATCTATCTATCTATCTATCTATCTATCTATCTATCTATCTATCTATCTATCTATCTATCTATCTATCTATCTATCTATCTATCTATCTATCTATCTATCTATCTATCTATCTATCTATCTATCTATCTATCTATCTATCTATCTATCTATCTATCTATCTATCTATCTATCTATCTATCTATCTATCTATCTATCTATCTATCTATCTATCTATCTATCTATCTATCTATCTATCTATCTATCTATCTATCTATCTATCTATCTATCTATCTATCTATCTATCTATCTATCTATCTATCTATCTATCTATCTATCTATCTATCTATCTATCTATCTATCTATCTATCTATCTATCTATCTATCTATCTATCTATCTATCTATCTATCTATCTATCTATCTATCTATCTATCTATCTATCTATCTATCTATCTATCTATCTATCTATCTATCTATCTATCTATCTATCTATCTATCTATCTATCTATCTATCTATCTATCTATCTATCTATCTATCTATCTATCTATCTATCTATCTATCTATCTATCTATCTATCTATCTATCTATCTATCTATCTATCTATCTATCTATCTATCTATCTATCTATCTATCTATCTATCTATCTATCTATCTATCTATCTATCTATCTATCTATCTATCTATCTATCTATCTATCTATCTATCTATCTATCTATCTATCTATCTATCTATCTATCTATCTATCTATCTATCTATCTATCTATCTATCTATCTATCTATCTATCTATCTATCTATCTATCTATCTATCTATCTATCTATCTATCTATCTATCTATCTATCTTTATACAATGGCATGCAAATTTCTTGATTTCTGATTGGCTGAAACACTTCTTTCAGACGTTGTTATTTCTCATAATACACTCCCAGAAATCTATCTATCTATCTATCTATCTATCTATCTTTATACAATGGCATGCAAATTTCTTGATTTCTGATTGGCTGAAACACTTCTTTCAGACGTTGTTATTTCTCATAATACACTCCCAGAACACGCCCACAACCGAATAACTTTTTTTCCGAATCACTCCGCCGTTCGTGTTTTTGGGAATGAAACCAAGATGGCGGACAATAATCTTTATGAATGGATGTATTGATATCATCATAACGACTCATTCAAAAACGATAAATTCACGTGGAATGTGTTAGTTGCTTACACAATGTTGGATTATGTAATTGGTTGGTCATCACTCATTGTGAAACAAAATATAAATCGTGGGAAGTGTGTTGTTAGATGGCATTCGTTGTAGAACCTCCCTCTCCTTCAAAAGGACACTGTCATGTCACTGTTAATAAAATGTTCAATCAATCAATCAATCAATCAATCAAATAACAACCGCTAACTTCACTGTTAGATGGCGTGCTTTGTAGCAACCTATATATAGATGTAGCACTGTCTATCTGTATGTTATATATGTTATGATGCATTGAAAATGAGGGACCCTGATGTAAACAAGACGAAAGTCTTTCTCTGGTCTGCATCCCCTTAACAATTGTGTGTATTGAGCTGTACTGTATTGTACCCATTCTGCAATCTGTTACTGTAATCCAATTTTCAATCAATCAATCAATCAATCAATCAATCAATCAATCAAATAACAACCGCTAACTTCACTGTTAGATGGCATGCTTTGTAGCAACCTATGTACTGTATAGATGTAGCACTGTCTATCTGTATGTCATATATGTTATGATGCATTGAAAATGGGGGACCCTGATGTAAACAAGACGAAAGTCTTTCTCTGGTCTGCATCCCCTTAACAATTGTGTGTATTGAGCCGTACTGTATTGTACCCATTCTGCAATCTGGTAATAAAAGTTTCAATCAATCAATCAATCAATCAATCAATCAATCAATCAATCAATCAATCAATCAATCAATCAATCAATCAATCAATCAATCAAATAACAACCGGTAACTTCACTGTTAGATGGCATGCTTTGTAGCAACCTGCCTCTGCAAAAGGACACTGTCGCACGAAGCGATTTCACTGGATGTCCCGGACACAATGGAAGTATGGATATATTCGTAACGAATAATTTTAAAAAGATACAGTTAACTGGAATATGTTAGTTGTTTACACAATGTTGGATTATGTAATTGGCTTTGTTAGATGGCATGCTTTGAAGCACCGCATCTCCTAGCTGCTTCTAGACGCGGAGGCAACTTTTTTTTTTTTTCTTTTTTTTTACTTTGTCTGCTGATGGTTTTGTGAATAAATCTCCATTATGCTTCAATTACTGTGTGTTTATTGTATAGCAATACGGTTGGATGAATTCGGCCATTGTATAAAAGTATTACACCACTTGAAGTCGTGTGTTATAGAAATTAGATCATGTCTATGGGGGTCTAACGACCCTCTGCTGTGCCTCGGACCTACCTACCTACCTACCTACCTACCTACCTACCTACCTACCTACCGACCTACCGACCTACCTACCTACCTACCGACCTACCGACCTACCTACCTACCTACCTACCTACCTACCTACCTACCTACCTACCTACCTACCTACCTACCTACCTACCTACCTACCTACCTACCTACCTACCTACCTACCTACCTACCTACCTACCTACCTACCTACCTACCTACCGACCGACCTACCTACCTACCTACCTACCTACCTACCTACCTACCTACCTACCTACCTACCTACCTACCTACCTACCTACCTACCTACCTACCTACCTACCTGGTGACTGACCCTATAAATAACTCCCATAGCTCACAGGCTCAAGTATTTACTGTTAGTGTTTCATCCCCCAATCAGATTTTGGGAGAGAGCCATGTCAGCTAATTGGTGGCTGCCAATGCTGGCAGTAACGAGGGGATCAAAGGGGAGGTGTGCTCTATTGTTTCATTTCCCTGAAAAAGGGGTTTTCTTTCAGTATCATTCTGTTTATGAACTGGTCAAGTGTGGTTCGTGTTTTCCGTTTTGTGCAATACAACTATTTCTTGAGTTAATACAAGTATTTTGGCAACTCGCCTCTTGGTGATTCCCGTCACACAGATCTTAACCACACTGGACTGGGGGGGGGGCTTCTCAACCTGCAAGCACTCCTTCACCCAGCCACTGATCCCCCCTTCTGGTTTATTCATGCCCTCCCCACACTGGCCCTAGCAGCTCAGGTTAGGTTGAAGCTCCAGCCCCTGCAGCCTGCACCCTAGCCCCAGTGAGCCCAGAAGCCTGCATGCTGGCCCTGACTGTCTGGCCCTCGCTCTCTGGCCCCTGCTGTCGGGCTCCTTGCAAGTTGTTGTTGCCCGAGCCTCAGTCCTGTTTCTGGCCCCAGCCTCCGGGAGGGCACCGCTCCAGCCT
This sequence comes from Notolepis coatsorum, assembly GCF_963971535.1. Classification (NCBI taxonomy): domain Eukaryota; kingdom Metazoa; phylum Chordata; class Actinopteri; order Aulopiformes; family Paralepididae; genus Notolepis; species Notolepis coatsorum. The sequence continues at coordinate 139,723,236 of NC_140169.1, read as the reverse complement.
CTGCAGCCCAGGAGGTCCTTACTCCAAGTTCTGCAGCCCACAGCCCAGCCACAGTCCTGTCCCTGGCCCCAGCCTCTGCAACCCCACAGCCCAGCCCCAGTCCTGTCCCTGGCCCCTGCAACCCCACAGCCCAGCCACAGTCCTGTCCCTGGCCCCTGCAACCCCAAAGCCCAGCCCCAGTCCTGTCCCTGGCCCCAGCCTCTGCAACCCCACAGCCCAGCCCCAGTCCTGTCCCTGGCCCCAGGCAGCCTCTGCAACCCAGGAGGTGGTTGCCCGGGCCTCAGTCCTGTTCCCGATCTTCACGCTCTGCACACCTGCCCTTGCCCCCAACTGCCCTTGCCCCAAAGCTCCTGCCCCAAATACCCTCGCCCGAGACATTGCTCCCCGGATGGTGGCCTGACTATAGGGGGGGGGAGGGTTCGGTCAAGGTGAGCCCTCTGCCTCCCAGAGGTATGAAGGAGAGAGTCTCATCAATCAGCAGTCATCGATTGACGAGGCATTGGACCAGGGGCGTTTTTAGGGTTAGAAAACATTGGGGGCTTCAGCCCAGGGGGGTGGAGGGGGGGGTCACCCCCCCCCCCTTTTTTTTTTTTTTTTTTTTTTTAAGCACAGAAATACGCAATTTTTGATTAATTAGAGATGAATACTGAATAACTAGAATCATTAGAGGTTCTCAAAGTGAGGTCCAGGTCCATGAGAGGGATATGGGCAGTCCCTAGAAAATTCAAAGTTAACAGGACCAAATCATCAGTTTCAGATTTATTTATTTATTTAGCCAGATAAAACATTGATCTGGTCCAAGAAGCCCCAACAGGAGTACAAATATACATATATACACATATATATACATATAATATATATACATATACTGTACATACATACACATATACACCAATAACAAAATAAAAACACAGTTAATTGTAGATACACAATCAGGTTTAAGCACTATAAAAATGCAGCAGGTGAGTTCACCTGTCTTCAACCAAAATGGAAGGAGAGTGAAGTACTGTACACAGAGAACATGAAAATATACAATACATTCACCAAACACTACACAAGACAACCAATGATGCAGACTGATGAAAATATACATTTTCTCCCATTTTCCCAAATCAGTCAACATGGAGAATCACAACAAAAAATTATCTTGCCAGGTCCAGCTAGGCAAAGAGATAATGTCTAGTATTTTCTGTTTACATTTTTTCAAAAAAAAATTGTGTTACTGTAATTTTAACCTGTACTGGATACAGTATTTTATGTTTGTCTGATATTTGCTGAGCTTACAGTGTTATGCACATAGTAGCATGAAAACTGGGACATGTATTGTTGTGATTCTCCATGTTGAAATGTTGACTGATTTGGTTATATGGAGAGAAAATGTTATTTTTTTCATCAGTCTGCATCATTGATTTGGGTATATGTAGATAAATAAATTATATTTTCATCAGTCTACAGCATTGGTCTTGTGTAGTGTTTGGTGAATTTATTGTATATTTGCACATTATCTGCGTACTTCACTTACAGTACTCTAATCACTGAGAAGTAGAATTGCTAAATGTGTTTTAGGTTAAGCACAGCAGTGTGTGTAACTGGTTCAAACAGAATTAAGTCATTATGTAACGTGTGTTTCATATGGTAACAAAATTAGTGTATGGTTTTGACAAGTGTTTAATTTAGCAAAAGATCTGAGGTGTTCTGATAATTGTGTGTGTGGTTGTGCTAATTGTGTGTTTTGAAACACCGGGCCCCGTTTTCAAAATCATGCTTAGGCAATCGAAAAAAAACTATTGTGTGTTTCATTATATACATATGTTTCAGTCTTCTCATTAAAAAAAGATTCGATTTTTGGGTCTTTTCCTGCCTTTGGTCCGCTTTGCATTCACATCACAAATGAACCGCAGCAGGGTTCACTTGCAAGAGTGAATGAGCTTTCACACCACCCCAAACCAACCGGACTATCCGAGGTTCGATTAAAGCTTATTATAGGACACTGGACATGGGTATGGATGGCTCCAGGTGCTGCTGCGTTAAAGTGCACATCTTCAATATCTGTACTATTTAAAAGCACAGTGCAGGACACACTCAAAGGTTATCGCACATCAGAGATGGCAGTGGACATGTATGACAGGACAAAGGCCATATGTAATGGCCTTTGGATTGAGGAACATACTACCAGCCAAAGGAGGAAGCAGAAAAGGATGGACGAGTATGTAGTTGAGTCATCTTGTGGCACAAGCTCAGACCTCAGCTCAGGAGGTCAGCTGAGACAGAGACTGTTCTATCCAGTCGTCGACAGAATGCTGCAAGAGCTTGAGAGCAGGTAATGTATCTTCTCAATGATTCTATGTTATAGCTATATGCTCGTTCTCTAATGTATAGTGGAATAGCTTACTCTGCTCGTTGTATTTCCCGTTAAAGTAACAGTTCATTCAAATATGGTCCGTTGGAAATCACGTGGAGGCGGAGACAGCGCTGCGGGTGAAAACGGTTCTGACCGTTGTTTTATTGGAATATCCAACAGCTTAAATTATCTGGTTCACAGCATCAATTATTTTCTATCTCTAATCAGCTTTTCCCGGAGGGCTTCTTAGTGGCGTCTCTTATTCTCGAACTGGTGGGGTGGATTCTCCGTCTCTGCTTCTCCGTTCTCTCTGCGTGTCGGTGTCTCCGTGTCTCTGTCTCACCTCCATCATTCAACCTGTAGGTTTTATAGAGAAGAGAGAACCCCCCCCCGCCCTTGCGCCATCCAGTGCCGTCACCCCAGAGAGCCTGCTTTCCTATTGGCTAGAAGGTCTCCCCTCTCAGTGATTTGGGTCTTGCGAAACAGCGTTACAAGGTGACCTTACAGAGGGGATATGAACTAGTTTCCTTTTAGAATGATTTACCCAAGTGTCCCTGAATGCGACCCTCATACAGATGGAAATATAGTACCCACTCAACCTAACAGTGGGTATCACAGAATGGCCTGTTTGGTCTGCTTAGCTAAAGTAAACAGAACTCGGGTGTTGGCCTTCAGGCCGTCACTTCTTGACTTAAAAGTTAGTTATTGGGCGCACCATCCCTGTTCGTTGTGGAGGAAGATGTGTCATCTGTTTGCCATTTGATCTGTTCTTATTTTTATGGCACTCTGGGCTTTTTCCTATAGCTGCTAGGTGAAGGGTGAAGGGTTGCACTATTAGCTTTTGACTGAATTCTCCTGTGGCCTTTTCCAGAAACCGCTAGATGATTTTGATCCCTCCTGTAATGCTTATACGGGTCATTTTGATCAATTTAATTTACGACAATCCCTTCTCTGAGGGGTCTACCCTCATTATGTAACCAGTAAATTTCAAAATCAAAATGATATAATATTTCCATAAAATATAAACAATTTTTTTTTTTTTTTTTTTAATCCAAAAATCCAAAAAAATCCAAAATTCCACTTACCTCTTCTTCTTGCACAGTTATACACATTATCAGTTATTATTATGACATCCAGTCTAGGTCCGTCTCTTTATACAAAAAGATGATCGTACCATTCTCAGCTTATTTCGTTTAAGACTATACATTATCCATGTAATTACCAAATATGTCTATTTTGTGTAATGGACTCTGCAAGAAAAGATTTACCTCACACCAATATAAGACTAACAGTTCTAATAAAACACGAAGGAGACTTAAACCATAAACATATAAACACTGAATTTCTCCTTCGCAAAAGACCTTCTGAGGTCTATTTCCTCTTAGCTGCAATTCTACCAGTTATCCTCACTGAAACCTCTGAGGTCTTTACGGCTACCTCGTTTTGACTGTTTTCTTCTTGTTGTATTTTGTGCTAACCACAGCCTCTTCTTTGTTGTATGCAGTTTTTGGTACTGCTCCGATTTTCCACAGAAGGAAACGATTTTCCCTCTGTCCTTTTTTGCATTTTGGATTGTTATTTACAAACACACAATGGATTGGAAGTTCTCTTTTTCGCACAGATACATCTTTACTGTTCTGTATTTGACAACACTCTTTTTCCAAATTCGTTATCTATATATTCCACAGCTTCAATTGTTAATATTCAATCAAATCACCTTTGTCTCATTCATTTTTGTGCTGTACTATTTTACTAGATCAAATATCTCAAGTTCAACACAATCACCACTCCCACCCTTGAAAGTGGAATAACCATTTATTACACTATCAATACCTTGTTTCCAGACAGCCTCCTCGGTCCGGACAGCCAGCTCTAGACGAGGTCAACCACCAACAGAACCTATGTGCATGGTAACAAACCACAGTCCCTTTAAACACACATCCCACACACTCTGCCAGCCCTCAACAAGCCGGTGCAGAGTCCCCCATAAGCCAATTATCAATTTCACACGTCTGCACCCTACTTGTAAACTATTTGGCCAACGGCGACCAAAATCTACAGAGCTTACCTATAAACAGAGAAACACGTTCGCCCAACACTTACCAAACCCAAAAACGTGACACAACTCCCCAGATACTACTCCTGGACTCTCAATGAGCGGAAAACCAAATCATGAACCAGCTCCCGTCCACCCTTAGTTTCCAGCCCATTATATTAGACATTCCTACCAGTCCCGCTGTGTCACCACCACCTGCTATCCCTGACCGGCGAGAGATCCCTCCCAGCCAGTCAGTTCCTAAAAAAAATAGAGTGTCAAACAAAAACAAAGAAAATTGCAAACAAACATAAACAAAAATTCGTGAGTGCCTTCATGCAACACACCCATCAACAGAACTAAACTATCAGCTAGAGGCATAAATACCCCCGCATAATCACTAAGAAATAAAAATAAAAAATTTAAAAGAAATGAAGTAAAGAATTTTTTTTTTTTTTTTTTTTTTTTTTTTTTTTTAAGTCTCCTTGACCACCCTTGGATCAAGTATGTATAATCACTACTAAAATAGTCCTTTGTTATTAACTCTGTTTAATATTATGTCTAATATCAACTGTTTAACCCTTCTCTGACACCGTCTGGGTCAGAGTTCACATGACCACAAGAGCCATTGCGGTGACCATTTTTCTCTCTCTCTCCAATCTGTGCAGCCGGGCCAGGCTGCACAGGTGGGAGATACCAAAAATCGTCCACCATACCATTCTCCCTTACGTTTTCCTCACTGCCACAGCAAGAGTTGATCAGACACACTGTAGCAAAAAGGAAAACCCATGATTGGTCTATTAATTAACTGTTAGTACGATTGGCTCATGCATCTGTCAGTCATTTCATCTCTCCCTGTTAGTTGCACATCCATCTTAGTCGCTTCCACTCATAATCTAATGTACCAACGCTTCTATATATTTTTTATTCTATTTTTATTCCAATCAGTCCTTTTTCCCATTTTAACTTATTATTAACTCTATTTTCCCGAGCACTATTAGCTTCGCTTGTGCATTCCTGCCTCGTTCTTATTCAACCTATGGCCTTTGCAGACACACCCTCTTTACACCCCTTCTGAAAATGTCCCAACATTCCACATGTCCAGCAACTCTGTGTTCTGATGGACTCTTGCTGTCTATTGGACTCTTGCTGAGTCCGCCACCCTTTGCCACATGATCGAGCGAGATGGCCGATTTCTCCACATTGCCAGCACTCAGTCGATGCCAGCCATCCAAGCGGTCCCCCTCTTTGTCGTCCATTTCCTCCTTGAGGCTGCCAGTTCTGTTGTCTGGATGAGAGAGGGACATACCTGTTCTTCCCAGCCGCCGCACCTTGGGCCTTTTGTTGTTGGGAGGGGCCTGGAAACTCACCCCCCCTGCGGCTGTCATCATTCCCTCGCTGCTCCGCTCCCTGTTCAGGTAACAGGGCAAGTGACTTCTCTTGTTCACTGAGTCCTTGTTCTGCAGTACGAAACATGATTTCCAAAATTACATCACTCATGATCACAGTCTGTTTCGCCAGCTCTTGTTCTAGCACCTCCCTCTCGCGTGTGACTTGGTCAACCGCCAGCTGCTTCTCCACCAGTTTTCTACGGACTGTCTCATGTCTTTCGGACGCTTCCGTGAATGCTCTCTGTCTTTCTGGAGAGAGGTACGTCATCCTCTCTACCTCCACCCTGGCCCCCGCTGTGTGGCTCCTCGTCACCGGCCCACGCCTCTCATCCCGGCTTTGGTCTCGAGGGACGACTGGACATGGGAAACGGGTGGGCTGTAGAAACTGTTCATGTATAGTTCCATACCTGCTGTCGGTCTCTGTACCAGCCGTACGGCCAGAATAGACTTCGTGGGACTGCTGTAACAACGCCGCTCTTCTCAGTCTCTTTCTCTGTCCCTTGGTTAAACTGCAGTCGCCTGCAATGGACACCCCAGTGTGGCTCGGTTCTGGTTGGAGTAAAACCATTGTCTCTGGTTCTCTCTCCTGTAAGACCTCCTGTATTGGAATCAAAGTCATTATTTCCAGTCCCTCTGTTATACTGGTCACCTGAGGAAATTCCATCACATCCCACTCAATCAGATTAACTTCAGATATCAATCTTTCTACGGGAGTGTCTGCAAAGGTTGTCAGCCTATTGCTATTGTCGGCATTACTTCTTTTCATCGCTCTTCGTGCTCTCTTTTTCTGTTTTTTATTTTTGTTTCTCAATCTATAACAGCCTCCTTTTTTATACTTAAATATAAGGTTTTGTAAAGGCCTGAATCTCTTTGGCCATGGCTTCTTCACTTCTATTGTGATATTTCCAGTCTTTGACATAGACAGATTGTCTACTTTTGCTATTGTTATTGCTTCTAAACCTTCAGTTGTTCCTATCAATGTTCCACTAAGGTGAACTTCCTGTGTACCCGACATTCTCACCACTTCCAAACACACCTGCAATCACCGTTTGGAAGAACAAGTTTCTCTGTGTCCAAACCTATTTTTCGCTACTTGAGTTAAAATTCACCCACACTATCAGATTTATACCGGTGCAGACAGGGATTGACAATTTTCTTATCATTCATACTATACCAAGGCTCATATAGCCGTTTCCCCAATTGGTATTGAAATCGTCAGAGCCCCAGTCCTTGCCGAGCCTGTGCAAAAAGAAAGCAAAAACATAACACTTAATACAGTGGCATTTCCCTTGTCATTTCCTCAATATTTATGCATTGGAAATGTCGGGCATTCCTATACTAATTCTTCTAGAGAGATTCGGTGTGATCTACTTGAATATAACGATACGGTTTTACTTGTTTTTGTCCGTTTGTCCAACCGGAAACTGGAGGTTCCAATCCTTTGTGTGTTCCTTTCACCTTTGGTTCTCTGGGGAACATAATCATTAAGTTCCACACAACCTATCAATTCTAACAAATGGTAAACTTGGTTAGCCATCTGTTCCAATTTCTTTTTGCCTTGATGAAATTGTCATAATTTATACTTTAAATGACTGCTCCGCGTATTAACTATGTATAAATGTAATATTAACTTCCCTACTTGCTTTCTACTATGAAAATCAAAAACTATACTTCTTCCTACATTTCTCACCACATTTACATCTCACGCCTTCATCACATTCTTCATACAACATCATTCTACATAATTTTTCCACACATACCCCCTCACACCACCAAAAAAAACTTTTGGTGGCGTCACTGCATCCAACCACTATCACGGGAAAAAATTTATCTTTAGCAACTTAGATCACTAAACCCCTGACCGTTACATAGCCCAGTTGTCCACGTTATTAAATTCATGAACCCCAGTACTATACCCACCGCAACATTTCCCATGATCCCTGAATCCACAGAGACCCGTCATTTCACAGCCCAAAGCATCTTCCCTCAGTTTCGAACCTGAACGAAAACACCCCAAGCCCCCTTCCAAGGAATACCACAACTCGTCCAACCATCACCTGTACCGGCACCTATTTCACATACATAACAGCTACGTAGTTTAAAACAACCACCGAACCAATAACACACAACAAGACGCAAAGCCAACCCTGCTTCCAAGGACCCCAACCGAAGGGGGAAACTAGGGGACTGGCACCTTCCCTAAAATGAAAAACAAAAAACACGCCACAACCGTCTCTAACCAAAACCAACCTAATGTAAAACCCATCTCCCCTATAACAAATGCTCAAACTCCTTGCCCCCAGCCCAAACACACACGCCACACTCAAGAGGGCCAGTCTGGGGGTTGGAGGGACCCCAACCAGAAACGGTCCGTAACGTACCCACAATCCATTTGAAGGCAAGGCATCGAGGGGGGCGCACGTGGAGAAATGAAGGGAGGGAGAGAAGGAGAGACACAGGGAGAAACACAAGGAGAGACAGAGGGGGGGAGAGACATACATACGGAAGAGGAGTTCCCAAACGACCATGAATATTAACTTATCCTTCCGTAAAGTAAACACTATTTTAATACAACCACTGCCTCAAGCCCACCATAAGGGCAACCTAACCCGAATACTCTAACTAACCGCATGTCATGTATGTCCTGATGAACCGAAAATGGGGGACCCCGATGTAAACAAGACGAAAGTCTTTCCCGGTCTGCATCCCCTTAACAATTGTGTGTATTGAGCCGTACTGTATTACCCATTCTGATAAAGTTTTCAATCCACCAATCAACCAACAAAGTCCATCTGGGAGAGAGGGATAGACAGAGGGAAGGGGAGATACCGGGAGGGAGGGAGGGAGAGAGAGCGGGAGGAAGACAGGGAGGGAGAGAGGGAGGACAGATGAAGGGAGGGGGGGGCACAGACAGATGAAGGGAGGGGGGGAGCTATGACGGGAGATTTATTTATTTTCTTTCTACATTCAGAATCAACCAGCAGACTTCACCGTATAGCCTGGTCCAGTTAACCCACAGCTTAATACAACTAATGGTCTTTGCATGGAGTTCCTAAAAGCCACCACTATACCCCAAGGGACGGAGAGAGGGAGAAGGGAATGGGGGAGGGAGGGATGCAGGGAGAGAGGGAGGGAGGGAGGGAGAGAGGGAAAGAAGAAGAGAGACGGCGAGACGAAGGGAGGAGGGGGGGACGGGGGAGGGAGAAGGCAGGCCGAAACCCCACCTGTTCAAAAAGGCCTTCGACTGTCAGCCTCCTACTTTAACTTTATCGCCCTCGTTTTTTAAATCCTCCGTTTATTCTATGTTTCTAATTAACCATGTTCTATTTCTTCCCTATAACTGTTTTAAACCTGTAGCGTAGCACTCTGGGATCCCATCGAACAAAAAGCGCATCACAAATCCAATCCACTATTATCACTATCATGTGTGGCTGCCGTCCTGGCGGACATCTGTGCTCTACCGAGTGCACCCTTCTAGTCCAGCGAGAGCGCCGACGCTCCGTATTTGAGCAGGGTTGCCGTCTGTCAACACAAGTTGGAACCCTGGAGGAAGCGACATAAGGAAACAAATTGCCAATAACTGTGAAGTTATCTTCGAACCCGTATCAGGAAATAAGCCTCCACACACCTGGTTAAATTAAATGCGAAACAAGACCTCATGTGCGTCTCATGTTACAAACTTGTCCTCGTGAGCAGAGCGCATCACAACTACATCTAAAGGTGCATTGTTTGCAAACATTAGAACGGACACGTGACTCATACGCACACAGGAACGGGAGAGAGGGAGGGAGGGAGAAAGGGAGGGAGAAAGGGAGGGAGAGAGGGTCGCAGGGAGGGAGGGAGAGAGGGACGGAGGGAGGGAGGGAGGGAAAGAGAGGAGAGGGAGGGAGGGAGGGAGGGAGAGAGAGGAGAGGAGAGGGAGGGAGGGAGGGAGGGAGAGTACTATATCTGCATGGGGGGGCACACACTATGGTATAGAGGGAGATGATATCTCATCTCTACAGTGGGGCGGGGGGGGGGGGGCACACACCATAGAAGCTATGAAGGGAGAGACTACAAAAGAAAGGAAGTATTCCAGGGAAGGAGCTGTACCATAGGGAGCTCACACCATATAATAAACGGAAGGATGGAATGGAACGTGGTACCCACTATGATAGTGCAGGATGGATGGAAGGGGGGAGGGGAAGGGGGCACACACTATGATAATGCAGGATGGCACCCATTCTAATAGCGCAGGAGGGGGCACACCCTATAGGGAAGGCTACAGTGGGGAGGGGGGGGGGGCCCTGATGAAACTTCTAGTATCCTCTCATATACTGTACCATTTTAGCCATAAAAGGGGAAAAAAGGAGGGAGGGAGTGGAAATGGGAGGGAGGGATGGAGGAAGAAAAGGAGGTGAGGGAGGGAGAGAGAGGAGAGGAGAGGAGAGGGAGGGAGAGAGAGAGAGAGAGAGGGGGAGGGAGGGAGGGAGGGAGGGAGGGAGGGAGGGAGGGAGGGAGGGAGGGAGGGAGGGAGGGAGGGAGGGAGGGAGGGAGGGAGGGAGAAAGAGAGAGAGAGAGAGAGAGAGGGAGGGAGGGAGGGAGGGAGAGAGAGAGAGAGAGAGAGAGAGGGAGGGAGGGAGGGAGGGAGGGAGGGAGGGAGGGAAGTGAGGGAGGGAGGGGGGGCGAGGGAGGGAGAGAGAGGGAGGGAGGGATGGAGGAAAGGAGGGGGGCAACCTAGGGAGAGAGGGCCAAGCAACAGCAGAGGTGTATCCATTTCAAAGACAACACCGCCCCCTGCTGTCTCTATTCGCACATCAACCCCATTGCCCCACAGTGCGTCATCACGCAGCCACTCCTCCCATGACGTCAGCCGACGTGCTCACACAACATGAACCCCAATTCCCAGAATTCCCTGTACCGAATCGTAGTCCAGCATTAAGGATGGCTTCCCGCGAGACGTCGCCACAGGCTTACGTCACGTTTACACACACAAGGTCCCGCTGTCAGCCAAAATAGCATCACGCGATATTCCCCGAGACTCCCAGCATGCAACATTGTTAGCACAGGTAGCTTTAGCATGTTAGCATAGTTAGCTTAGCATTTTTAGCATAGTTAGCTGTCCACTGCTAACACCATTAGCTTAATACTGTTATCCCAATTAGCTTAGCTCAATGTTGCTATCGCTCGATTAGCCTAGCACGGCTAGTTAGCTTAGCCTAGCCCCTACAATAGCGTTTCCTATACGGCCCACTATCCTGTTGATTTGAGCAGCACAACACATCGCGACGTTTTGCACAACCCAGTCATACTTTATAACATAATTTTAAATTTATTAAGCATTCGTTCATAAACCTTACAGTATCATTTTCTCGTTTGCATGCCCGTCCGGCCCCGGCCGGCTCCGT
>NC_140169.1:139672082-139702082 GCF_963971535.1 Notolepis coatsorum | reverse complement strand
TGTCCATTTACAATTAGTGTACGTTATGTCATTGTAATGTTTGAAGTGTATGTCCATTTACAATTAGTGTATGTCATTGTAACGTTTGAAGTGTATGTCCATTTACAATTAGTGTACGTTATGTCATTGTAACGTTTGAAGTGTATGTCCATTTACAATTAGTGTATGTCATTGTAACGTTTGAAGTGTATGTCCATTTACAATTAGTGTACGTTATGTCATTGTAACGTTTGAAGTGTATGTCCATTTACAATTAGTGTACGTTATGTCATTGTAACGTTTGAAGTGTATGTCCATTTACAATTAGTGTATGTCAAGTCAAGTCAAGTCAAGTCAAGAGTTTTAATTGTCACGGCATACAGGTATACAATGAAATGCGGCTGGTCATTGTAACGTTTGAAGTGTATGTCCATTTACAATTAGTGTATGTCATTGTAACGTTTGAAGTGTATGTCCATTTACAATTAGTGTACGTTATGTCATTGTAACGTTTGAAGTGTATGTCCATTTACAATTAGTGTACGTTATGTCATTGTAACGTTTGAAGTGTATGTCCATTTACAATTAGTGTATGTCATTGTAACGTTTGAAGTGTATGTCCATTTACAATTAGTGTACGTTATGTCATTGTAACGTTTGAAGTGTATGTCCATTTACAATTAGTGTACGTTATGTCATTGTAACGTTTGAAGTGTATGTCCATTTACAATTATTGTACGTCATTGTGTCTTTTTAATATCAAACTGAACACAGAGTACTTCCTGGAACGTCAAGAGGATGTCCTGGATTGGCTGCAACGCCTCGGAGGCATGGAGTTCCCCAGCGAATTGAAGACAGTTACTCACCCTGTGTTGCCTAGAATTCCAGAAGATTAAATTTTTCTCACATGCCTCCAAGTTGAGAAACCAAAAACAGTAGCCATACTTGATCATCATCATCATCATCATCATCAACCTTTATTTATTCTCAAAATTACAATTGAGGTCACCCTCATTTTCAATGTCGTCGAGACTTTACAGACATTTCTACAATGTAACAATAATAAATATTAATAACTATCTACATAGTACTCTTCACACATGGACCGCAGTCCAGAGTGCACCACAGCAACTATAGCATAAAATGAACATAGGCGTAAAATCAGCACACAAATTGACCAAATAAATGATGATGAATTCAACAATAATAGTAAAACTATATGTAAAAGGTTCAGTTTACAAACTCTAACTCTCAAATACATTGTGCAGTATAACCCAAGTCTCATTTATCCAGTCGCATGCTCGGTACTTCACACACCTGTGCACTTTTGCTAAAACTTCTGCTAACATTTGTGGATAAATGCTGCCTTCGAATGGGATCATGTTTTACAGTGTTCACAAGAAGTGAGAATGTTCTGCCCATTGTCCAGTTGCCTAGCAATGGTGTCCTCGCAACTACAGCCACTCCGACGCCAAGCAGACCGTGTGCTCGACTTCCCATGTCGAGACCACAAACTCACAAGTTCCATTTGAAGGGGAGCACTTTGTCTGGAAATGTTTTCGTTAGCAATGTTTTTGCGAAAATGCAATGTCTCTGGGAAGTACTGAGCGTACGAATGGATACATTAGACTTTTGGTCTGATATGTGGGTTGGAGTTTAGTAACTTATTATAGTGTGCATTTCCCCCGAGACGTCTCTTGGCAGAGCCTGGGGTGTGGCCTGCAGTAGCAACCCCTCTCTCCTAGACCCACTGAAATCCAACCCACAAAAACAAAAAATGTAAACAAAGCACAGTACCCAGAGGGGCTTTTTTCTCTAGAGGTTGCTGTTTGACGACATTGCATGTTTCACACAAAGGGCTGGCTTGCGTGCCAGACATCATATTGTCCCCAAGTCAATAACCTTTTCACTGTCAGTCGTAGCCTCAATTCATTGTGTTGCGAGTTGGATTGCGAGGACGGGATGCGTAACGTTAGCTCCCATCATCAGTGCTACTGACAGGGTCCACTGACAGCCTCTGTAATGTTAGCTCCCATCATCAGTGCTACTGACAGGGAAACCTTTATAAGTTCCTTGTAAAACAGGCACAAATACGAAGATCCCCTATCATTATTTCATCATATCATCATATCGTCAAGTATAAGTTAGAGGAGCTTGAAAATAACGTGAACTAGTATTTTTGTAATTATTTATTTATCTTTTGCTGTAGTGGATAGGTATATTATTGATATTGATAGATAACTTAGTTATTACATAGTATGATATTGTAAGGAAGGGGCAGGGCCAGATAAGCTTTGCTTCTTTCTGTCCCTTCTCGAACAAAACCATTTTTCTTGACAAAATGACAATTAATTCCATGTCTAGGAACATTATATTTTATTTTATTTGTATTTGTATTTGTATTTTATTTCGTTTATTATAAAAAGAAAATGTGTTTTCGTTATTTTTTGTTATTTCAAGTTTGTGGTCGTTCGAGATAAATAAATATCAAATAAAATCAAATAAAATCATTTTACAATGCTGAGTAATAACCAACCAGGGGAGGCTGCTGCATGTCGATGCTCTGTCATCGTATGACTCATTCACGTCCATGTATTTCAAAACACCAAAACTAGGGGGCTGAAAAGCAATCAGAGTGATCCTCTGAAAGGGTCAGGTGACCCTGAGCTTGTACTTCTTCTAATAATGTATCCTGCCTGTTGTTATTTCGGTTCTCAGGATTTTATATAGGTTATATATGGCATATTATATGTCCAGCATGTTTTACTTACTCATTTTGACCTTAAGTCAAAAAACATTTCAGGACGGCCTTCTTCCACTTCACAAAATATTGTGAAGGTAAGAAATATATCATGTTATTAGTGATGCTGAGATGTTGGTTCATGACCATTCATTTATCAATGACTCTGCCTGACTTCCCCCTTTTTTACCCAATTTGTTCCTCTGATTTCCTCCTTATTCTTATTATTATGACCTTACATATTGACTATTATGAATATGAAGTTTCATTATTTGTATCCCCTTAAGGGGAGACACTGCAGGTGAATAGGGTAAAAAAATTAACTAATAGATATCACAATGAAACTTCCCCAGTTGATTACTTATATTAAGACAAGACTTTTTTGTATTACAAGTTTTCTGAAATTGTATGTTTAAATATGCAAATGAGGCATTATCTACTTAAATATGCACTAATTTGCATATAATTCCAGGACAGAAATCTGAACATTGGATAAAGCAATTTTCAAAATTATAGTTTCATTTTGTTGACATATTAGAGCCAAAGGTTATTACAGAGGGGATTTTGGATATCTCTTTTTATCACTCCATAAATCAGAAAATACTCCATTCAGTAAATTTTTATGGTAAAATTCCATATTTCGCCATGTTTTTAGGAATAAAATGTGATATAAATCAGGGTATGAATGCGATATCAACAAACCCTTCTGTAAATACCTTCAGAACATAGATATGAATAGAACTGGAAGGGTTGGTGTATGTGAGTGCTACTGAAGTGGAGATTTCTGGCTCAGAGTATGAGGAAAAACTCTTAAAACTCATTTTTGGGAAAACGCATTCAAAGTTCTGTATTGTAAAATGCCATACTTTTTTTTTTAAACAGATATTTACAAACACAATACCTAATCAAACCATTAGTAATAGACAACCTAAACACATGCCTGATAACTGAATAATAATAATAATGATGTTATTGCACTGAACAGAACTACACACAGGCTACAAACAGTGTAGTACAGTGTAGTACCCCCTAATAGGCAAAAAATATTTGAATAGATATCACTATGAAACTTTCCCAATTTGTTATGTACATATAAACTAAGAAAAAATATATTGCACGTTTTCTGAAATGTATGTTTATATATGCAAATGAGGCACTTCCCCATTAAATATGTGCACAATTATGGATGCAATAAGGCAAAATGATGTAAAATAAACAACTAAATGTATGTTGTTGACGTTTTATTGTCACTAGTTTCATAGAAGACATGTTTAGGAAGCAAAATATAACAAAATCTCAAAATCAACAAAAAAAGTATATTTGACTATTCACCTGCAGTGTCTCGCCTTAAGCTTATACCCCCCATTTTGCGGAAAACCAAATCCATTTGCATACTTTTTTTTCGCAGAGCTTAGCTTTATACTTTATACTTATAGCACATGCATGAGTCTGGTCTCTTTTGAAAGGTAACATTTTGAAGTTGCTAAAGCAATAAAGAAAAATCACTTTGAGTGCTAATGTATTAGAGAAACACAGGTTTGAACACACTGAAATACAATTTTTGTCCTTACTCTTGTGTTGACTTGTTGCCAGATTCCTGTTTTTAAGTTCCAGCATAGAGGTATGAGCTGGAAAATAGCCTGACGTCTTATGTAGTACAGCTCCAAATTTGATAAAAATCCATTCAAAAATGAGTGCTTGAGAAAGGTTTTTGTAAACCGTGTACCGGGAAAAAACTGCATAAAAATCCAAAATGGCGATCCACTTCTATTCATTCTGAATTAATTCTGACAACAACGTTCTTCTTCGTCACCTTTCACTACCTTCCCAAACTATCACCCGCTCGGTCGGCTGCAGTCTCTTTCAGAGCGGATGCTCGTTGCCTACAATTTGGTGATCAATCATTTTCACCATCAGTTCTAGACTGTTCTAGACCGGTAGTGGTCATGACCGGAAGTGGTCATTTTGGATATATCGTATGTAACTCGAGACCCGAAGCACACAGCTGGTTGAGGGTGGTGGCGATCAAAAGCGGAAAATGAAACTTTCAAATGGTGGGATGATCCTCGAAAAATGCAGTTTCGACCCGGTAGACGAGCGCAAATTGCTGCGACGTGCGCGCAAAGTGCAAAAGGTATCGTATGAGACCCACAGAACCATAAATGGATAAACAAAAACAAACAAAGCAAGATTTTGACTAGAATAAAAAGAAATAGCATCACAACGAAATGTATCGTAAACCCATCACAGCAAGGCCTTGCTGTTTCAAGTATAAAGGCCTTGTTGTTTGAAGTATAAAGGCCTTGCTGTTTCAAGTATAAAGGCCTTGTTGTTTGAAGTATAAAAGCCTTACTGTTTGAAGTATAAAGACCTTGCTGTTTGAAGTATAAAGGCCTTGCTGTTTGACGTATAAAGACCTTGCTGTTTGAAGTATAAAGGCCTTGCTGTTTGACGTATAAAGACCTTGCTGTTTGACGTATAAAGACCTTACTGTTTGAAGTATAAAGGCCTTGCTGTTTGAAGTATAAAGGCCTTGCTGTTTGAAGTATAAAGACCTTACTGTTTGAAGTATAAAGGCCTTGCTGTTTGAAGTATGAAGGCCTTGCTGTTTGACGTATAAAGACCTTGCTGTTTGACGTATAAAGGCCTTGCTGTTTGACGTATAAAGACCTTGCTGTTTGAAGTATAAAGGCCTTGCTGTTTGACATATAAAGACCTTGCTGTTTGAAGTATAAAGGCCTTGCTGTTTGAAGTATAAAGACCTTGCTGTTTGAAGTATAAAGACCTTGCTGTTTGAAGTATAAAGACCTTGCTGTTTGAAGTATAAAGACCTTGCTGTTTGAAGTATAAAGACCTTGCTGTTTGAAGTATAAATGCCTTACTGTTTGAAGTATAAAGGCCTTGCTGTTTGAAGTATACAGGTCTTGCTGTTTGAAGTATAAATACCTTGCTGTTTGATATATAAAGACCTTACTGTTTGAAGTATAAAGGCCTTGCTGTTTGAAGTATAAAGGCCTTGCTGTTTGATATATAAAGACCTTACTGTTTGAAGTATAAAGGCCTTGCTGTTTGAAGTATAAAGGCCTTGCTGTTTGAAGTATAAAGACCTTACTGTTTGAAGTATAAATGCCTTACTGTTTGACATATAAAGACCTTACTGTTTGAAGTATAAAGGCCTTACTGTTTGAAGTATAAAGACCTTGCTGTTTGAAGTATAAAGGCCTTGCTGTTTGACATATAAAGACCTTACTGTTTGAAGTATAAAGGCCTGCTGTTTGAAGTATAAAGGCCTTGCTGTTTGAAGTATAAAGACCTTACTGTTTGAAGTATAAAGGCCTTACTGTTTGACATATAAAGACCTTACTGTTTGAAGTATAAAGGCCTTACTGTTTGAAGTATAAAGACCTTGCTGTTTGAAGTATAAAGGCCTTGCTGTTTGACATATAAAGACCTTGCTGTTTGAAGTATAAAGGCCTTGCTGTTTGACATATAAAGACCTTACTGTTTGAAGTATAAAGGCCTTACTGTTTGAAGTATAAAGGCCTTGCTGTTTGAAGTATAAAAGCCTTACTGTTTGAAGTATAAAGGCCTTGCTGTTTGAAGTATAAAGGCCTGCTGTTTGAGAGACACGCTGACACGGTGCCTCCATTACGTCTCAGATCAGAAGATTAACACCTTCTTGTCACACAGTGGGAGTGAAGCTTTCTCTGACAGCGTGATCTTTCCATTATTTAGCTATGAGTCAATGTGACCAATTTACCCACTCTCTCTCCTCTCTCTCTCTCTCTCTCTCTCTCTCTCTCTCTCTCTCTCTCTCTCTCTCTCTCTCTCTCTCTCTCTCTCTCTCTCTCTCTCTCTCTCTCACTACAACTGCCCCAGATCCAGGCATGGAGACCACTGATTCTCCTCCTTCCTTCCTCCTCCTTCCTCCCTTCCTTCTTCCCTCCTCCTCTCTCCTCCTTCCTTCCTTCTTCCTCCTTCCTCTCCTTCCTTCCTTCCTCCTTCCTCCTTCCTTCCTTCCTCCTCTCTTCCTTCCTTCCTTCCTTCCTCCTTCCTTCCTTCCTTCCTTCCTTCCTTCCTTCCTTCCTTCCTTCCTCTTCCTTCCTTCCTTCCTTCCTTCCTCCCTCCTTCCTTCCTTCCTTGTTATTCCTTCCTTCCTGTCTTCCTTCCTTCCTTCCTTCCTGCCTTCCTTCCTTCCTTCCTCCTTCCTTCCTTCCTTCCTTCCTTCTCCTTCCTTCCTCCTTCCTTCCCTTCCTCTCTCCTTCCTGTCTGTCTGTCTGTCTGTCCTTCTCCTTCCTTCCTGTCTCCTGACGCTCTTCTTAATTCCTCCCTTCCTCCCTGTCTTCACCTTTCCCCCTCCCTTCCTTCCTTCCCTGGTCTTCCTTCCTTCCTACCTACCTACCTTCTGGTCTGTCTGTCTGTCTGTCGTCTGTCTGTCTGCGTCTGTCTGTCGTCTGTCTTCTGTCTGTCTGTCTGTCGTCTTCTGTCTGTCTGTCGTCTGCTGGTCTGTCTGTCTGTCTGTCTGTCGTTTGTGTGTGTGTGTCATGAATCAATGTGAGAGGCACATGGAGACACTGCCTGTCTGAGCACTGATAGGTTCCCCAGAGGATCTGGTTAACACCATACCTGCTGAGGCAGAGAAAATAAGCCTTATCTCCTCTCCTTCTAAATACTGTCTCCTCTCCTTCTAAACACTGTCTCCTCTCCTCCTAAATACTGTCTCCTCTCCTCCTAACCACTGTCTCCTCTCCTTCTAAACACTGTCTCCTCTCCTCCTAAACGCTGTCTCCTCTCCTTCTAAACACTGTCTCCTCTCCTCCTAACCACTGTCTCCTCTCCTTCTAAACACTGTCTCCTCTCCTCCTAAACGCTGTCTCCTCTCCTTCTAAATACTGTCTCCTCTCCTCCTAAATACTGTCTCCTCTCCTCCTAACCACTGTCTCCTCTCCTTCTAAACACTCTCTCCTCTCCTCCTAAACGCTGTCTCCTCTCCTTCTAAATACTGTCTCCTCTCCTCCTAAACATGGTCTCCTCACTTTCTCTGTGTGTATGTCTGTCTGTCTGTCTGTCTGTCTGTTAATCTGTTAAGCCCTATTTTGTGAAAATCCGCCCAAAAAAATACATACCTAATACAATAAATAAAATACATACCTAATACATACCTAATACACTCTATAAGTAAATGGAAGATTGCTCCACTTCTACAAGGTCCATTTGCATGTTCTTGGTATCTAGGGACATCTATGGATCTCAGGGAATGTATTCCCAGTGTCAGGACAATTACAAGACAGGACACACTACCAAATGAGGGCATTTTTGATGTCCTGATTTAGTTTGACGAGCTATTGTAGTGTGATGGTTAAGGTTAAGGTTTGGGTTTGTTTCAGAATGCTAGTGAATGTCAATGTAATGTCCCCATATTTCACATGAACAAATGTGTGTGTGTTTGTGTGTGTGTGTGTGTGAGTGCGTGCGCGCGCGTGTGTGTGTCCTGGTGGTATTCCTCTGTTAAAACAGATGGTTGCAGCTCTAATTGGACCTCCTGGGAGCCTGAGGCCAACCTGTCCAGCCCACAGTAATGAACCCCAATGAGATGAAATCAATACAAGTTGATCAGTGCCTCCGCTCTGCACATCCGGGATGGAATGAGCCATTAACCACCCTTATTAAAAGGAGAGGGAGAGAGAGAGAGAGAGAGAGAGAGAGAGAGAGAGAGAGAGAGAGAGAGAGAGAGAGAGAGAGAGAGAGAGAGAGAATAACTTCTGTAAAGAGCAATGTAAGAGGTATTCCCTCACACTCCGACAGCCTCGAACCGCCGCTCACCAGCATGTGATCACGTACAGTATGTTAAATACCACAGTCTTATCCATTCATAGGGGAGACCGTTGAAAGTTTTCAACCTTGTTGAAAGAAAGTTTTGTACAGTTCATAAGTAAACTCCCACAGACTTTCCACTGAGGGTTATGAATTTTTTAACAAGCAGAGAGGCTCCTTTGCGTTTCCTTTCTGGGATGAAACGTTGTGTACCGACCTTCCAGGTATAACCATCCTGACACACACAGCTATGGTCCACTATCACACAAACACACACCCACACACACACACACACACACACACACACACACACACACACACACACACACACGCACACACGCACACGCACACACACACACACACACACACACACACACACACACACACACACACACACACACACACACACACACACACACACACACACACACACACACACACAGCCCGTCTATCTATCTGTCTGTCTCTCTCTCACTAACTTCTACACAGCGCAGCAGGGGCGGATTGGCAACAAAAAGCAGCCCGGGAATTTGTGGTCAAGCCGCCCCCGTTATGTCCGAAATGACATAACATTTAATATGCTAATTTACCTTTGTGTCAAGTCAATATGCAAAATAATGGGTCTCATTTTCAAAATGTTTTTCTTTCATATATTTGTGCTTACCATATCTATGCCCCAATTACTTTGTGTGCCGTTTGTACTCTGTTGTGCAGTGGCACTGGTTGGTCGTCACACCCACCTGTTTCCATACTAGTCCCTACTAGGCGTCTCCCTCCTCCAACTCTTCCCTGTCTCTCTCTGCCTTTGGTTCACCTGTTTGCTTAATGCATAAAACAGACATTAAGACAACATCATTTGGACAGTTGGTTGACATTCATTAAATTCATGATCAATAGTCCATCTGAACATACTATGCACTATGGTGTTATTATGCCCTAATTCACTTTACACAATGACACTCAATATTGCACCTGTGGTTTCTTCTATGATGCTGGTTCCTGCAAAGGCCTCTCCCTCCTCCATCCTTTCCCTTTCTTTTTTTGATTCAGGTTCACCTGTGTGTTTAAATTGTATTAAACGTACATTTGGACTGTTGGTTGACAGGCATCAAATATCATAGAGCAACATTTGCATTCATTTTAACTATTGTAATGCAATCACACATTTATGATGAATAGTCCAACCTGAACATACTATGCATTGGTGTATTATGCTCTAATTCACTTTACACAATGTTGCACCTGTAGTTTCTACTATGATGCTGGTTCCTCTCCCTCCTCCATCCTTTCCCTTTCTGACTCAGGTTCACCTGTTTGTTTAAATTGCATTAAAACAGACATAATTTGGACTGTTGGTTGCCAACTATTAAATATGATAGGACTTGTAACTAGCACTAGCAGGCAAAACAATATTGCAAAATTATTTTATTGAAGTTGAAGAATAGCGAAGTTACAGTAACTTCTTGATGGATCAGAATACTGGGAGAAAGCTTAGCTAGCAAAAATAATATTCATAATAATAATTACTTTTATTTATAACCCGCATTTCTCAAACCCAATGCGCTATCTAAAGCTGAAAAGCTAATGTGTGAATCACCTGTTGCGATTACCCTGTGGTTTTTAAGTAGGGCTATTGGTATTTTCTTTTAAATGCAGCTTTCTTTTTTCTGGCACTCTGATACTCTTCTGGTGTCTCATCGTTGGCTCTTTCTCCCTTTTCAAAGAAGCTCTCCGGTGACAGTTTTGTGTGCCATTATAGCAAGGTTAGCTTGCCGACTTACTGATGCACAGAAAAAAAACTCAGCCTTATATATAAAAACATACCAGTGCTGCAACCTGTGTGTAGCCAGTGAAGTCCAACCAATTAGTGAATAGAGTGTACAGTGATGCGTCCTATAAGGTGAATTGGAGATAAATCTCAGAGCGGCATGGTAAAGCTGATTGAGTTTGGCTACGGCAGTAGGACAAGCAAATCTATAAACTATGTTGCCATAGTCTAGTTGAGACAAAAAAAGGGCCATAACCACCTGTTTCCGGGAGGCGGGGGAAATCATGATTTAACCCTATAGAAAAAAGCAACTGTGAATTTAAGTTATTTTATTAGAGCATCAATATGATGTTTAAAATCTAGGTTCTTGTCCAGCCAGATGCCAAGGTATTTCAATAACCTCAATAGAACAACCATCAAGGGTGAAAATAGAGGGGGGAGAGACAGTTGACCTAGTTGGAGCAAATACCATTTCCTTTGTTTTGCTACCATTCAATAGCAGTTTTGAGTCAATGAGAGTATGCTGCAAGGAGGCAAAATCAGACTGTAAATGTTTGATGCAGCCTCAAGAGAAGGAGCACAAGAATACATAACTGTATCAACAGCATTATATATGGTACCGGGAGTGAGTTAAATGATCACAGATGTTATTTACATATAATAGAAAAAGAAGCGGAACCAACCACATTTTGACTGAAACCCACCCTCAGGAGAGTATTGAATAATATGTGACAGTATCGTAAGCCTTAGTCAGGTCAATAAACAAGGCGACACAAAAATACTTATTGTCAATAGCAGCCCTGATGTTATCTATGACTTCTAAGCACGCAGTCACAGTACTATGCTTGGTTCTAAAACCAGACTGCAAGGTATTTAAGATGGAATGAGAGTCTAGAAAAAGCCTTAGTTGAGAAGATACAGTACTAAAGACGCCAGAATTTTAGATAGGACACCCAGAGGGGGTCCTACCAATCACCCCAAAGTACCAGAAAATACCCTAAAGCAGCGGTTCTCAACAGGGGTATTTTCTGGTACTTTTGGGTATTTTGGGGTATTTAGGGGTATTTTAGGGTACTTTGGGGATCTTTTGGGGTATTTTCTGGTACTTTGGGGTATTTTGGGGTATACTTTGGGGTATTTTAGGGTACTTTGGGGGTATTTTGGGGTATTCTGGGGTACTTTGGGGTATTTTATGGTACTTTGGGGTATTTTGGGGTATACTTTGGGGTATTTTGGGGTACTTTGTGGTATTTTGGGGTATACTTTGGGGTATTTTGGGGTGCTTTGGGGTATTTTGGGGTACTTTGAGGTATTTTGGGGTATACTTTGGGGTATTTTAGGGTACTTTGGGGTATACTTTGGGGTATTTTGGGGTACTTTGGGGTATTTTGGGGTACTTTAGGGTATTTTCTGGTACTTTGGGGTGATTAGTAGGACCCCCCAGGGGTTAGAAATAGGCAGATAATTGTTCATCTCTGAAGGAGGACCTGCTTTTAACAAAGGAGAGACGAAAGCTTGTTTCCAGATATCAGGCAGGACCTCTTCAGAAATAGATAGAGTATACAAATCTGTCAAGGGCTGAGCTATAATAGGAGCTGCAATTTTTTGAAAATAGGGGTCATTGCCGAATACAATTCCTATAGGCCTACTAATATTTCATTAATATTTTAACATATTGGTAAACCAACGTATTGTTGAAAATATACACTATGACTGCTGTTTTGACAGGATTAGGGTCTTTACTCTTGGCTACATTTGAAAAAGAAAAACGCGGGGGCGCCCCGCTACAAGGGCCATTTCATGTATGCACGAGGAGATATAATAAAAATGATAATCTAGCATTGATTTCAGGATGATTCGATAATCAGCCGAAAAATAACAACGTGATGACTGGATTACACTAAAATGCCTTTTTCTCGTCTTTTCCTGGAATGACTCAGAATCACCCAAACCATACTCATATTCAAAACGGTATAAAACGGAAAGGTACTGATGAAAAAACAATCCGTTTTTTGCATGTTGATCAGAAGCAACTCACGGACAGTCGACAGCGTTATTAGATCCATAGCTATCATATAAAATATAGTTTTAGGACTCGTAAAGTCTGGCATTCTAAAACTATATTCATTGAATAAAGACCTGGCGTTGAATAAAGATCAGCGCCCCCCTGCTGCTGGCGGTCAATGTGTTAAGAGGTTAACATGATATACCAACAGCCCAAACTTTTCACACAATGTATGTGTTCTGCCATTTCATTTGCAGGCCAAATACAATGGTGGTCAATAGGAAAGGTTTCTGTGTCCCCCAAAAAGTAGGCGCAGCTCCAAAACAAGCCGGTACAAGGACCCGGATGTGCCGGTCATATGTGTGGTAATATTGCCTTGGAATTTCATAATTAATATGTGTGAATAAATTAGAGAACCATACTGCAAAAAGGAATGTGTGCCCTTTCAACAGTAGAGGGTGTTTTAAGTGATACTGGTGTTACAGAGATAGTCAATAAACCCCCACTAACAAATGTACTCAGAACAAAGAGACAAAAGTCACACCTACTGTGACCAGATTACCGCAGAGCACAGCTGGTCTAACCAGAGACCTCATACTGGCTCTGACATTATAAGACAGGACAATCTATTAATCAACTGTTTAGTATCAAAAGGTCTCATATGATGTCTGGTATCAGTCTTAGAAAGCACTGACTGTACTTGGAGGATATTAGACATCTATAGCCATATAGAAGGAATGTTAAAGTTATATATTATTCATTTAAGAGGAGATTTCTGTTGGGACAGACCCAGCAGGAAGACAATGACGGGGGCCACTAGCGGCCCCTCTGGGTATTGAGTCAAGATCCACACAGGAGATCAAAGGGGGGGGCAGCCGGCCTCCCCCAGAGAAACCCAGAGGTGGGGGCAACCACATGATTGGATCAACTGTAATAGTGCTATTTTGGCTAGACATGATAGGATATAAGGAAGAGACAAATTGTAATTCGGGAGCTCTCAGGCCGGACCCAACCACAGGGGGTCTGGGGGCTCCACCGCTTCGTCCACCCAGAGACTACTGTGAGCTGATGCATTTTATGTGAGTAAATCATGGGAAAACACCATTTGTTGTTTAAAGTTTAGTGTAAATCCTTAATATCTGAAACCAGATTTACTCATGTATAAATGTGTACAGCATAGTCAATGTATGTTCAAATTATGTTAACCAAGTGACTGTTTGATGTGCAGTATTTAGGTTTGAGATGCAAACCTGATTGTTGATTCCTGTACACAGCAGCCATGTTGATGTTTTCTGATAAATCCTTTGTTCTATTCACCTTGGACTCCTGGCTCTGATCAAATAAATCAGCTGAGTTGAACTACAATTCTGGTTTGTCTGGCCTACACGTTTTATTCCTCATCTGCTAAAGTCTGATGAGGAGACCAACAATTCTATCAAGTATGAATCTTCCTCCTCCTTCCAGATAATCAATCTCATTGTATTGTGCTACAATAACCTCAAATTATTGTAGAAAGTCTGTGGGAATTTACTACAGAAATGGTGCCGTTTTTCCCTACCCTTTGTGTCTCCCCCTGAAAAGGTGCGGTAGGGTCTTGTTATATGTATCATATCTGGACCTTGCTGTGTGTTGGGGACACGGGGCGAAGAGCTGGGGTGTTGCTGCGTTTGAAGTGATTAACGATGGGCTTGTTGTCTGAATGGAGGAGGGAGAGGAGCAGGATGAAGGTTGGTTGTGTACGCCACTGTTTGGGGCCCACGGTGAATATGGCGTCTGCATGCAGGGTTGGGGGTTGCGGTGTCTTAGGTTAGGATGTCCGGAGGTATGACGATCGCGCTTGTTGTGCAGTGAACATGCAAACGTGGGCTTTTTGTGTTGGTATGTTCATTCAGACACAGGAGGCCGGTCTCGACCCAGCGGGCCACGGGGGTTGGGTTGGTTAACTCGTATGGAATATACTTTATGAACTATACGGGGGAGTTGCACCAAGAAGGTTGGTGGCGCACAGACTATCTGGTCATGATGTAAAGGGAGATAGCGTCGCATGACGGCAGGTAAAAGGCTTTTCTGGCTAGGAAGCACGGTTATTCTGGTGTATACGACAGGGGCGCGTTCTGAGTATATAAATTCCCTAAAAATTATCCTCAGGAAGAGGGCGCGGGTAATGGTTGATTAAGATTTTTTTGTTCTGAATGGGGAGAGAGCTGTGTATAAGAAGAGCTCTGTTGTTATTTAGAACATGCAAATCAGGTATGGTAAAGATGAGTTTGGCCCCTGCATGATCGGGGAACTTGGTCTGTGCGATTGCAGGATTAACACGTAATAATTAATAGAAGGTAGGGGTGCCGGCGTGTTCAAGAAGGCTCAATAATGAATGGTTTGCTGGCTGATCACGTGATAGTCGGGACGTGTCTGCAGGGACCTATTCGGCCGAATTAAATGAAGATGTGTGTTCGTCCTTAGGCATACAATCGAATTGGGTCCGGAGATCCCTTTTTAATCTTGAGCGAAACCGGCGTGTTGATTCAATTACGTTCGCTGTGATACAAAAACAATTCGGTCGAACTGACTGATAAGTACTTAATGGTTGTATGGGGGCTATGGCTATGGTTAGGAATTGTATGGGGACTATGGCTATGGTTATGAATGATTGGCGAAACGTAGGAGCTTAGTGTTATTTTGTTATGATATTTTAATGGCCAACGGACATATGTTTGAGGCGAGTCCCTGCTGGTCCGCGGTGAAACTGGGGACGTTACGATGGCGTTATGAGAGAATTGATTAAACACTGTGGCGGCGATTACAAGTAAGAGGCGGTTGAGACGCAGGGTGGAGAAATTGTGGCCGCTTTGAGGGTTATTATTAATGCGGTAACGTGGTAAATGATATTAGGGATTCGCTGCTTGGTGACGTCATAGTGTTGTGGAGAGTATGTAACGTTCGCGGTGCTATGAAGTGAGGCGGAGAAGGTAGGAGAAAGGATTCGTGTTGAACTATATGTGCGGCGTTGGTTGGTGTATTTGTTTTAAAAATTATTTTCTGTTAGAGTGGTTGGCTATTTTAAGCTTGTGTGAGTTGTTTATGCTTTGGATGGTACTGAGCGAATTGCGTGGATGAACGGATCTTGAAAGGCACGGCTCCCGTGAGGGCCTTGAACGTCGCATTAGAGCTGGCTAAAGCTAGTTAGCTTGCATGCCGTTGTTTTGTGGCGTTTGGGGGCGGCATATGTCACGTTTCGAGTTTTGAGGATGATGTTGGGGAAGGGGTAGATAACGTGATAGATAACGTGATAAATGTCGTGGCAGATGATGAATGTCGTGGCAGATTATGAATGTCGTGGCAGAATTTGGTTGTCGTAAGCGACGTTATAACAGTCGCTTCGGTTGCCACTGCGCATGCGCGGTACAACGTGGATTGGGTCTGGTGCATTCGGTATAGTTCGCTCAGGGGATAGAAATAACTTTTTTTAATTTGTGTAACATGTACAATGGTAAGCTTGAGTAGAATGATGTTTTGTTTTATGTAGCTTGAATTAAGATGCTTGTATAGAATGCATTGATGTTGAAATGTCAGATGTTGATACTTGGTATAGCTTTAATGACACTGTTGATTTAAATAGGATGATGTTTATATTATTTGCTAAATGTTTTATAGTGGAATTTGATACAAGCCCGGTTGTGAAGCAGGATAATTTACTGATGCTTGTTTTAGATTGTGAAATCTTTAATGCACTGTTAATATGGTTAGGACATGTGTTTATGCTTGTCTTAGATTGTTAAATCTTTAATACTGTGTTAAAATGTTGACACAAGCCTCCGACTTGTAGGATAATTTGTTGATGGAGGCTTGCTGAAGATGACAAATTTTGACATGATTGTTTTTATTAATCCTTAATAATTTTATACGCTGGGGAGGGGGTTGACCTTCTCCCTGGGAATGTGTGATTAATTCAAAAACCTGGGGGCGGCTTGCCTCTGGGAAGATGAGAAGTGTGATTAACCATTTGATGATTTACAGATGAAGGTTATTTCATAAAGTGAGGAGGTGATATTGCCCGGGGGGTAGGAATCCGTTTGAGGCAGTAAACGGCCCAGGGGGGTCGTGTATACAACTGCTTACAAAGGCGGCTCTTATATGACAGGATGACGTGAGATTAGATGCAACAGGAGAGAGAGGTCAGAGGTGAAGATGCAGGAGGCAGTTGTAGAGTGAGAGAACAGTTGGCAGTTATTTTTATGACAGGGGAAATGTTGAGACAGGAAGCGTGCTAATACAGAACACAGCTGATGGAGGAGTGAGCACAGTAATTGAATTAGGATAGCCAGCTCAGATGAGGTTAATTACATTGGGGGGCTACCTGTTTGATTGAAAGGATTAGCTTTGGCTCTCAGGACACTGGGTATGTTTTGGGGTCTATCGCTGAGGGGGTTCCCAGACTTCCTCTGGATGTGAGGAGTAGAAGATACAGTGAGAACTGTATGGTGAGAAAGTGTGAATTGTATTAGCCAGGGATGAGTGTAGCCTGATGAGAGAGTAGAAGAGATGAGAGCAGGAAGGAAGGGAAACTAACGTTGTCTGTGGACCTGAGTGATGATTAATGAGTTAAATGTGTGTGTTGAATGAGAGAGTTTTGATGCATGAGTGAAACAATCGTGAATGGCTTTGTTTATGAGTGTTTACCTAGACATGTGAGGATGAGCTGAGTGTCTTTTGATTTCAGTGGGTGCTTGAGCAGGCACACACACACACACACACGGACACACACACACAGACACACACACACGGACACACACACGCAGACACACACACACACACACAGACACACACAGACACATTCACACAATTTGATCACACATGCATACACGCACACAACTTAGCTTTCACTTAAGGTGAAACTAGTCTTAAAAATAACAAAATGTGTTTAGGTAAGGAGTGTATCGAACCACTTGGGTTATACCATTATCATTTGTTTCATATAATTTGTTTTACTGAAGGAGTTTGTCTTTATTACTTTCATTTGATTTGATTTCTGTTGAATGTTTTGTAGGGATGAGGTATTGAAGTTAAATTTTTAGATTTCTTTTCTATTTTTAATCTATGTTGTGTGGCCTGAATGGGTGTGAATGGAGACTGTAGAGAGAGAATGTGCTGGCTTAAGAGGTGTCAAAGTCACTGACATGTGTGAATGGGACGGTTGGGTTTTGGAAAACCTGGTTTTTGTTTTATTTCATTGATTGACTGTTTTAGGTATGAAAGCGTTAGATGTAGAGTTTTGATTTCTTTTCTTTTCTTTCTAAATAACCATTAAGGTGGTCTGCGGTTGGAGCTGGTTAATTTCATTTGATTGGCTTTCACATCTGCTGGAATGTTTTTTTGATTATTTGCCCTCGTTTGTTGTTTCTCTGTCATGATCTGGTGAGAGGACGGTTGGAGCGTGAGATGCATTGGGACAGATCGATGGCAGTTAAGTGGTCCCATTACGTTTGCATAATGGTTAAACATTTGGTTTCTCTTGAGAAATATTTGACATATTGTGTAAAGAAAATTTGTTTTGTGTTCTTGTTCCCTTGCAGTTCAGTCGGAGAGGGAGGATGGACCATCACAAGTGGAGGGATCATGGGGAAAATGTGTAGGAATACATTTCATTAGGTTATGACACGATGGTGTGAACCCGTTCAGTCAGTTCCTGTGGGAGGTTGTTGGACTGTGGAAAGAGGTCGCTTGCGGCCCCTCCTTCAATATAGCCCCGGATACAAAGGCCGGGGGTTGGACAAACCTCCAGACTGACGGAGTCGTTCGTCTGTAGATCCATGGAAATACAGTCATGGGACAGAATATGACAAGGTCCAGGCCTACAAACGTTGGCTTCAGCTGAGGCTGGCCGACATGGGGTGGAGGGGGGGGGGGGCGAAAACGGTCGGAGACTGTGCAACCAAAGCGTTGAACAAGGGCCTCTGTGTGATTGATTAGGTATGTTGAACGGGAGGTGACTGAACGGTAACAACTGGTATAGATTATGACACAACGCAAGAGTACTGAACTAAACACATACACATAGGTAGGAGATTAGGTGTAGGTTATGGCCGGTAGTTTCTGGTGAACGTTTTTTTTTTCCCTTGGGTGCTGCTCCGCCCTCCCTGTCCGTCTGTGCGCAGAGGTGGTAAGGTTTATGTCCATAGGGATGTTCATAAAAGGGGGGAGAGGTGAGAAGACCAACTGAGTTGATTATGCAAAATGTGATTGGGCTGACTTGGAAAAGGAACTAACAGGAGAGGAGAAGCAAAATGTATGAAAGAATGAATACTAATTTCTGTCTCCCCAGATCATGTAAACGGATACCATAATTTTAAAAAATTGTGTTTTATTTGAAATGTGTAATGTTTAGATTAAATTGTTTTAATTGTTTTCAACAAATAGGCCTCTGGCTGTGAGCCCAGAGGAACAAAGCCCAATGATAGTAGGTGGTAAACACTGGATCATGAGGGCAGAGTAGGTTAATTGGGGTTCTGGATGAATGGGTCATTTGGATTCCCCGGGAGGGGGCCATAGTCAGGGGAAATGTGGGAAAGAAAAGAAGAAGACAAGAAGGCAAAAATTGATGAGATGTACCAAAGAAAAATGGAAAAAGAAAAAAAAATGGAGAAATTTTGAAAAAAAATGAATTTTAATTGTGGGAAAAAATGAATCTTATTATGTATGGTTAGTATGAAAATCAAGTCAATATACAGTATATGACAATGTGAATTGCCAAAGTGGGGAATGTGGTAATATTGCCTTGGAATTTCATAATTAATATGTGTGAATAAATTAGAGAACCATACTGCAAAAAGGAATGTGTGCCCTTTCAACAGTAGAGGGTGTTTTAAGTGATACTGGTGTTACAGAGATAGTCAATAAACCCCCACTAACAAATGTACTCAGAACAAAGAGACAAAAGTCACACCTACTGTGACCAGATTACCGCAGAGCACAGCTGGTCTAACCAGAGACCTCATACTGGCTCTGACATTATAAGACAGGACAATCTATTAATCAACTGTTTAGTATCAAAAGGTCTCATATGATGTCTGGTATCAGTCTTAGAAAGCACTGACTGTACTTGGAGGATATTAGACATCTATAGCCATATAGAAGGAATGTTAAAGTTATATATTATTCATTTAAGAGGAGATTTCTGTTGGGACAGACCCAGCAGGAAGACAATGACGGGGGCCACTAGCGGCCCCTCTGGGTATTGAGTCAAGATCCACACAGGAGATCAAAGGGGGGGGCAGCCGGCCTCCCCCAGAGAAACCCAGAGGTGGGGGCAACCACATGATTGGATCAACTGTAATAGTGCTATTTTGGCTAGACATGATAGGATATAAGGAAGAGACAAATTGTAATTCGGGAGCTCTCAGGCCGGACCCAACCACAGGGGGTCTGGGGGCTCCACCGCTTCGTCCACCCAGAGACTACTGTGAGCTGATGCATTTTATGTGAGTAAATCATGGGAAAACACCATTTGTTGTTTAAAGTTTAGTGTAAATCCTTAATATCTGAAACCAGATTTACTCATGTATAAATGTGTACAGCATAGTCAATGTATGTTCAAATTATGTTAACCAAGTGACTGTTTGATGTGCAGTATTTAGGTTTGAGATGCAAACCTGATTGTTGATTTCTGTACACAGCAGCCATGTTGATGTTTTCTGATAAATCCTTTGTTCTATTCACCTTGGACTCCTGGCTCTGATCAAATAAATCAGCTGAGTTGAACTACAATTCTGGTTTGTCTGGCCTACACGTTTTATTCCTCATCTGCTAAAGTCTGATGAGGAGACCAACAATTCTATCAAGTATGAATCTTCCTCCTCCTTCCAGATAATCAATCTCATTGTATTGTGCTACAATAACCTCAAATTATTGTAGAAAGTCTGTGGGAATTTACTACATATGTTTAGCTGCCTTCTACAGCGCAGACAGCAGGTAAGCAGATATGCAAAGTGGGATATTTTAGGTTTATAGCCTGATGGTGGTAAATATGTGAGGCTGGTGGTACGGGCAGGAAGTCGAATACCGAGCTGCCAGATGGAGGTCTCCAGTCCAAGATCAGCTTAGAGACGAGTTCAGAGGGAACCATGGTGTTGAATGCTGAGCTGTAAACAATGAAGAGAATTGTCACATAATGTGTTCTCTTTGTCCAGGTGAGTGAGTGCGGTGTGTGTCGCCAGGGCAGTATAAACCTGTTACTATTTACTAATTACTTTATTCATTATCTATTTACATGTGTATTTTATTATCCCATGCTGGATGTGATTGTGATTTCTCTGGAAAAGGACTTCCTCTGTGGTTTCACTTGAAACAGAGCTCCATAAAGCTCTTAATATTAAACCCATTGGCAATCCCTGGATTGGCTAACCAACCAACCAACCAACCAACCAACCAACCAACCAACCAACCAACCAACCAACCAAGCAATCAGTCATTCTGTCAATCCATAAATCCATAAATCAATCAGAATCACTACGCTCTGATTCAGGTGTGTGTGCATACTCATTGAATCAAATGGTGTTGAGTGAATATACTTCCAGCTTGCTAGACTGACTCTACAGCTTAGCTGTATGGGAGCCGTAGAAAGGTTTGCCAGTGTAACGGAGGAGCTGCGTGTCTATCCACAGTCACGATGGACAGTGTTGTGAAGTGACTGTGGACGTTAAGCGGTACTGCAAGTAAACTCACTCCCCAGAGGCATCCCGACACATTACCAGGAGGTGAGTTCACCTCTCTTGGTATAGCGGTCGGCGATGTCGCCCGCGGCGCGGGAGACCAGGGGTTCAACTCCCACTCAGGGCATGTCAAATGAGACCGGTTTCACTAGAACTGTTATCTCCTCTGACAAACCAAAGCAAGACTACTGGTTATTCTGTGTTTACCCTTGGAAGGTATGCCGGTAGCATCTCTGGTTGTCGCAGTGGTCAATGGGTTTAGTCACAGACTCATACCCCCCCCGACACTCAATTAACCGCCTCGGCCAGTCCTTCATACCGGCGGCCATCAGGCTCCACAACAGTGGGCAGGGACTGCTGCCAGACATCCAACTACTACTACTAGGCACCTAAAAAGGACAATAACACTACAGTAACTTATGCATACTGCACCTTATGTGATACTGTGATACTGTGATAGACTGGCGCTGCTGTGATGGCTGCCTTTCTGATCGCTCCGACGAGACTGTGCTTTATTTTGTTAATTTTTATAGTATTAGGAGTTTTATTTGCACCAACTGTTGGTGCATTATATGTGTATGACCGTCAGTCAATCATTGACATTGGATTAAGAAAAACTTACCGTTTGGATTGCTCTCTGGATCGGATCGCTGAACAGCAGAAATGGCCCGACGAGATCCTTTGTTATGCCGGCCACGGACAAGACAAAAAGCCGCGAAGACGAGGAAAGAGAGCCGGGGTCCGGAACAGACTGAGGTCCAAACGACACAGAACCACATTGCCCAGCATATTGTTGGCCAATGTGCAATCGATAGGAAACAAATTGGACGACATCAGAGCAAGGATCCAATTCCAGAGGGACATTCGGGATTGTAACGTCCTCTGTTTCACAGAAACTTGGCTGAGTCCAGATGTCCCGAACCATGCAATAGAACCGGCAGACCACTTCTTCGTTCTACGAAAAGACCGGACGGCATTAGAGTCACTAAAGAAGAAAGGAGGCGGCATCGCCTTCATGATAAACAAGGAGTGGTGCGATTTAGGCAACACAAAGGAAATGACTAACCACTGCTCCCCAGACCTGGAGTTTATCACGATAAAATGTCGACCCTTCTTCCTCCCAAGAGAGTTAACGTCCATCATCCTCATCGGAGTGTACATTCCACCACACGCGAACACTGAGGTCGCACTTTCAAAACTTCACGACGAGGTAAACAAACTCCAGGCAGCTAACGTTGACGCGGCCATTTTGGTCTTGGGGGATTTCAACAGCGCGCGTCTTAAAAAGGTGCTGCCGAATTTCTATCAGCATGTGACCTGTCCCACCAGAGGCGAGAACATATTAGACCATGTATACTCGCAATTTAAGAATGGGTACAAGTCACAGGCTCTTAGTCCATTCGGTAAAAGCGATCACGCCGCAATTTTTCTTTTGCCTAAGTACAAACAGTGTCTCAAGCGAACGCCGGTGGTCTCGCGAGAGGTTAAGCGTTGGACCGTGACGTCAGTAGAGTCACTCCAAGCAGTGCTGGGAAGCACAGAATGGAGTGTACTCCGTGATAACACAGCCAATATTAACGAATACACCGAAACGGTGATTGACTATGTCTGTACTCAGGTAGAAGTAATAATCCCCACCACCAAAATTAATATCTACCCAAACCAAAAGCCCTGGGTAGACAAATCCGTCCGTGAGGCTCTGAAAGTGCGCACATCAGCATACAACACCGGGCTGGTGACAGGCAACATGGAAGAACACAAGATGGCAAGATACAACGTCAGGAGAGCAGTAATAG
The DNA here is from genome assembly GCF_963971535.1 of Notolepis coatsorum. Lineage (NCBI taxonomy): Eukaryota > Metazoa > Chordata > Actinopteri > Aulopiformes > Paralepididae > Notolepis > Notolepis coatsorum. The sequence goes on along the minus strand of NC_140169.1, from coordinate 139,679,272 downwards.
AGGCAAAACGGCGTTACAGGGATAAAGTTGAACTTCAGTTTGAACAGGCTGACTCTAGAGGCATGTGGCAGGGCCTCAGAACAATGACAGACTACAAAGGAACCCCCCTCAAACTGAACAGTGACATCTCCTTAGCAAATGATCTCAACTCCTTCTATGCGAGGTTTGAGGCTGTGAATAACAACACCAGCCTACAAACCACGGCAATGGGGGGGGGGGGGTCTGCTGATGGAGACTCAGTGTTCAGGGTAACAGAGCATGAGGTGAGACGGATCTTTAAAAAAGTGGATATCAGGAAGGCAGCAGGACCGGACGGCATCCCCGGCCGCGTCCTAAAAGTCTGTGCCGACCAACTGGCCCCGGTATTCACTGACATCTTCAACCTGTCCTTGGAACAGGCCGTCATCCCCACCTGTCTGAAGAAGTCCACCATCATCCCTGTACCCAAAAAATCTACGCCCGCTTGCCTCAACGACTACCGCCCTGTAGCCCTCACCTCCATAGCCATGAAGTGCTTTGAGAAGCTAGTGAAGGGCTACATCTGTTCCTCCCTCCCCATCAACCTGGACCCTCTGCAATTTGCATATCGCCCCAACAGGTCCACGGAGGACGCCATAGCCCATGTGCTGCACACAGCAGCATCACATCTGGACAAGAGGAAGGGGAACTATGTGAGAATGCTGTTCATCGACTACAGCTCAGCATTCAATACCATAGTCCCCTCCAAACTCATAGCCAAGCTCAGGGACCTGGGCTTGAACTATGACCTGTGCCAGTGGGTCCTGGACTTCCTGACGGGCAGACCCCAGGTGGTAAGAGCCGGCAACTGCACCTCCTCATCCATCACGCTCAACATAGGGGCCCCCCAGGGCTGTGTTCTGAGCCCCCTCCTCTACTCCCTGTACACACATGACTGCGTAGCACAGCGGAACAACAACACCATCATCAAATTTGCTGATGACACAGTAGTGGTGGGCCTGATCTCTGCCAACGACGAAAGGGCCTACCTGGAAGAGGTAGAGAACCTGTCACAGTGGTGTCAGGAGAACTGCCTCTCCCTGAACGTCAGCAAAACAAAAGAGATGATTGTGGACTTCAGGAGGTCGGGGGTCAAGGACTACAGCCCCCTCAGCATCGACGGGGCACCAGTTGAGAGAGTGAACAGTTTCAAGTACCTCGGAGCCCACATATCCGAGGACTTGACATGGACCACACACATTGACAGTGTTGTGAAGAAGGCACGACAACGCCTCTACTTCCTCAGGCGCCTAAGGAAGTTCCAAGTCAGTCAGAAGATCCTTAGGAACTTCTACTCATGTACAATAGAGAGCATCCTGACCGGCAACATCACCTCCTGGTTTGGGAATAGCACTGCACAAGACCGTAGCAGACTACAAAGAGTGACACGTTCAGCCGAACGCACAATTAGAGGGGGGCTTCCCACCCTCCAGAACATTTACAACAAGCGGTGCAAGGGGAAGGCTAAGAGAATTATTAAGGACTCGAGCCACCCGAACAACTGCCTCTTTGAACTGCTGCCGTCAGGCAAGCGATACCGGAGTCTTATGGCGAGCACAGAAAGACTCAGAAGGAGCTTCTATCCCCAGGCCATCAGGCTGCTAAACGAACAATAATCGCTAAACGAACAATAATCACTATGCAACAACCATCAAATGCACACAGCACACACACCCACACGCACACACACACTCACTCAAACAAACAACACACTGCAGCACCCACTCTCCACACTTTAGATCACACAAACACACTTACACTTTATATTTATTGATAAAGGATTTGCACTACAACTCGTACACCTACTGTGAATTGTACCTAAACTGCACCTCGTCCATTTATGCCTTGCACTATATAGTATTGTATATTAGTACACTGCACAGTATTGTATATTGTATGGTAACTACGTCTACGAACATTGTACATATGTCTAAACTGAACACTGTGACCTCTTTTTTTTTTTTCTTCTAATTTTTACTATGTTTTTATTTCATACTTATCTTGTCATGCACAGTCTCTGGAGCGCAACAGTAAGAAGCATTTTGTACAAAAGTATTCTGTACTTCTGTATGACAACTATTAAAGAAACTTGAACTTGAATACTGTATATTTCAGTTAGTTAGTGTGGCAACCCCAAGCCACCCCTGGGCTTGGTGATTGATGGACGTTACGTAGCGACCCAATGGCTGGGCGCTGCCCATGTTTGGGCGTCCGCTTCCGGACGCACCTGTCGCTAGAGGATCATCAGGAGTGATTATCGAATCACGGCGCGGTGCGCCTGTTGAGGAGGGGGGACTTAATGGAGCCGAGGAGCCCCCTCTCACTCTCCCGTAGCAGCGCAAGGCGACAGGCCACAGAGCGGAGACGCCGCCCGGCCGACAGATTAATGCCCGAAAGCGATTATTATTTAGTAGAAAATAAAGAGCATGATTTTGGGAACTGCAACCTGTCTGTGTGTTGTTTATTCTGCCACCCCTACACCTGGAATTGCCACATTAGATAGTTAATTATATTGACTTGTTATATTGTTTACACTGCTTGTTTTTACTACCTGTACCCCCCCCCGCCCCCTCCCCCATGCTGCTATGATGCCTGAATTTCCCCCAAGGGAAATAAAGGAATATCTTATCTTATCTTAAATACAGTCCAGGTAGTGAATATCTCAGAACAGGGGTCAGTGAACTTTTTGACAGTTTTTCCAGATTAAAAAAAACAATGCCAACCTTGGCTTCACAACTTGTGAAAACTTTATGAATTGAAATGTGACAAACATTTGTTTGTATCAACAAAGGTATATTGATATCCACAGTTATATTTCTGAGATGAAAGCTTGCTTAAGTGAAGTGAAGCAGACAGATCTAGAGGATGATGCAGTTTGTTTAGTCGCCTTACGGAGCAGAAGGGTGACGGCTGTTTAACGATGAAAAGGGATGTGTTTATCAAACTGTCTATTTGTATCCAGACAGCGTTTGTGAAAGAACGTCATAGTCCACGTGTCAGCACCGTGAGTCACATCCTGCCTAACGAGAGAGAGAGAGAGAGAGAGAGAGAGAGAGAGAGAGAGAGATTTACATTTAGCTGACGCTTTTATCTGTATAACAAGTCATCAATCAATATCAACAATAACAATGTGTAATCAACGTGTTGAGTGTTAGTATATTAGGACAAGTGCATGACAGATAATGGTTGAAGAAGTGCATCTTTAGTCGATGGCGAAAGATTGGACGGGTTTCGGCTGTCCTAACTGTGGTGGGCAGTTCGTTCCACCATTGTGGGGCAAGGACTGACAATAGCTGGCTTCTCCTTGATGGCCCCCCCCCGGAGTTCGGATAGGAGTGGGTCTGAGACGGCCAGAAGATGCAGAGCGTAGGGGTCTTGAGAGTGTGTAGTTAGAGACCGTTGACCGGAGGTAGGCGGGAGCGGTTCCATTTGCCGCACGGTACGCCAGGTCGAGGGCCATGAAGCGGATTCAGAGAGAGAGAGAGAGAGAGAGAGAGAGAGAGAGAGAGAGAGAGAGAGAGAGAGAGAGAGAGAGAGAGAGAGAGAGAGAGAGAGAGATGCCTGAAGAGGCTCAGAAAATGACTAAGGCACACATTTCAGGTGAAGAAAAAGTCACTAGTGATAAGTATGTTCAGGCCGACATGGCCTTGTAGCTGCAGGTCTAACAAACCACTGTCCTATACTGTAGAATGTGCTCTCCTACTGTAACCTACTCCACAGAAACACTGCCCTTTGACCCAATCAAGAGCTTGCATTTGATTTGTCCAGTGGTGGAAAGTAACTAAGTAAGTGTTTTTTACTTAAGCACAATTTATATAATAATAATTGTACAGTATAATATTTTTTTTTATTCATTTAAAGGAACTTTGTACTTTTACTCCACTACATTCATCTGAATCCACCTGTTTGTTTGAAGAAAAAGATTTTGCATGGAAAACATGGAAACATTTATAAAGATTGTGTACTTTCAAATTTGAAGCCTGTCAACTTCAAGAGGACATAATCAGAACAGCATAACTGGACCACATACCACTTTAACATAACCTTTAATCAGAGCAGCATAACTGGACCACATACCACTTTAACATAGCCTTTAATCAGAGCAGCATAACTGGACCACATACCACTTTAACATAACCTTTAATCAGAGCAGCATAACTGGACCACATACCACTTTAACATAACCTTTAATCAGAGCAGCATAACTGGACCACATACCACTTTAACATAACCTTTAATCAGAGCAGCATAACTGGACCACATACCACTTTAACATCACCTTTCATCAGAGCAGCATAACTGGACCACACACTGGAATACACACACATCATGTAGAATGCAAACGTTTGATATACAATATCAAATACTCCTCTACTTTTACTTAACATTCTGAATGAAGGGCTTTTACTTATACCAGAGTGCTAGTTCATCTGGGTATTTATACTTTTACTTAAGTAAAGGGACTGTGTACTTCTTCCACCACTGGATCTGTCTCGAGGGGTACGGCAGCGCTGCCAGCTTTCATGTTGGCAAGTGTAATCCACCCAGAATCCAACCCAGATCCCCCCGTGTTGGAAACCAAACATCTACCCGTCAGCCAAAGCAACATCCCAAGGGAGACATTAGGCCTCAGGCAGGCCTACTCTGCTGCACAAGCACAGGACTCACGGTTCGAAAACAAGCAGTGAGTTTCACCCAGGCAGAGGAAAAGCGAAAGTCCTCACTACTAGCATGAGTGACAACTGTAACACCTAGCATCTTAGCATCTTGTCAGCAGGGTAGTTATGTGGCAGCTGGCAGAGTGTCTGACGGGGGTAGTGTGATGTGTGTGTCCACTGGCTGTCTATGGGTGTTTTCCTCCCAAACAGGGAGGCGCGGGGCTAGTGTGGAGAAGCCAGCGTTAATCCGTCTGACTGTTCACAGCTGTGCCACTCTCTAGGCATCCCTCCGCCATCTCTCCATTTCTGACTCTATCTCGAACTTTCTCTCTGTCTTTGCCCTCTCTCGCACTAACACACACACACACACACACATACACAGACACACACACACACACACACACACACACACACACAACAAATACACACCATCATCACTTGCAGGAGCAACTCAATCTCACAGATGGCGAACCATGTGGTGTGAAGAAACATTGTGTAATGTCCTCCATAGACACATACAGAGGAGAGAGAGAGAGAGAGAGAGAGAGGAAGACAGACAGAGGGATACAGAGATAGAGTGAGACAGATTGTGGCGTCTGAGCGAGGAGAGAGGAGGGCAGGGCAAGAGTGAGAGGGGAGGGGAGGGGAGAGGGGTTCACACTCAGAGCAGCGTGAAGGAACATTTGTGATGGAGAGGATACTGGAGAGTAGTTATGTGAACAGTGGGTAGCGCAGGCAGAAAGCGAGTCGCTTCTGAGGGAGATAAGACGCGTGGGAACTGATGCCTACAGCTTGGAGGGGAAAAAACGGAAGAAAAATCAATGACTGAACAAAGAACGGACAAATTGAACGCCTGCAACCGTGTCGTGTTTGTTCACCAAGTTGACCGTCCACTTTATTAACTGCAACTCCTCCAATCTCTGGATCATTGTGTACTTGTACTGTACAGCTCTCCCACACAGAGCCAGATATCATAGTGCAATAGGAGCGCACACAGACAACTTAGACACGGAGAATGGAGCCTGAGAACTGAGAACTTTATGCACCTCAAAACCGCCGTCTTGGTCAGTTTTCTTCTTGTTTCTTCTTGTTTTTTTCACACATGCGTACCTGTCTCAGTCTCTTGTCTTTGTTCAAATAACATGCTCTGCTATTTTTGCTATGCTTGCGTAACCCTACTGCGTCATCTGTCCCTCATCTGATTTCCCATATTTTCTTTCTCCTTGTAGTTTTCAATTATCTCTGGAACTCATGACAGATGAGCACATCATGTTAATGTAGTTACATGGAGAGTACCATAGACAGGCGCATGACAACAAGTACAGTAACACACATGCAGCTGTTCTTGGGCCCAGCAGAACTCGGGTCAACTTAAACAGAACAAACTCAAAGTACATAACACAAATATCAACTGAACCAAACAAAACTGACCTTCTGCTCTACGGGAGGTTTCTGTCCTCCCTGAGCTCGCCTTAGGACACCTGCATTACCGTTTTTACAGGTGTACCGCCCCAGTCAAACTCCCCACCTGCCACTGTCCCCAGAACGGGCGAAAGCCGAGCGCTTTACTCCAGAAGCGAGAGCCCGCTTGGGGCTCGCCTCCCCGCCTCACCTTCGAGCCACTTCTTGCTGCAACCAAGGTGTTGCTGTGCTGTTGTCTGTTACCTGGCACCGCGAGTCCCACGTGACCTCCTTCACACTGGAACAGTTTGCAGAAGATAACTTAAAAAGTACTAAGCTCAGTGATTTCACGTCAGCTCGTGGCAAAAGTTGCATGTCCAGAGTTTGGAGCAAGTTGGTCAAATAGGAGCAACCACTGATTGATTGGTTGATTGAAAACTTTATTAACAGATTGCAGAATGGGTACAGTACAATATACAGCTCAATACATACAAGTGTTAAGGGGATGCAGACCAGAGAAAGACTTTCGTCTTGTTTACATCAGGGTCCCCCATTTTCAATTCATCGTAACATATATGACATACATGACATACAGATAGACAGTACTGCTACATCTATACATTTATGACATACCAGATTTGCAAATACAGTACTGTTTGTGATACAAAAAGAGACCAGAAAAAAGAGTATATACATTTGACGTAGAAACTGTACATTGGATTGGGTAGGTGGGGGGGGGGTGGGGGGGACTGTACATTGGAGGTGGGGGGGGGGGGGGGGGGGTTGGGTAGGAGTGGGGGGGGAGGTTGGGTAGGAGGGGTGGGTGGGGGACACTGTACAACTGTACAAACAAAACTGTACATTGGAATATTGACAGGACCATACTTGGTAATTTACTGTACATTGGAGGGGGTTGTGTTCGGACATTTACAGGGGCCAGTTTCGAGTTGCAGTCTCCCTTAGGTGTTTTTTGAGAGTGTTTTTGAAAGTGGGTAGTGATTCACATTCCTTTACAGCTTTGGGTAGGGCGTTCCACATTGATGTGGCATAATTGCGAAACGTGTTTAGTCCCTTGTTTGAGCCGAATCTGGGTTTAACATGATTTGTGGAGCT
>NC_140169.1:139619582-139667082 GCF_963971535.1 Notolepis coatsorum | reverse complement strand
AAAGATCACGCCAACATTTTGGGAAATTTGCTTATCGTCTTCTCCAGAGAGAGACCAGAAGATAGCTACCAGTTTTCTCTCTGTGCGTTCAGTAGAAAGCTATCTGGCTGCACATTAGCCTAGCTTAGCACAATGAATGGAAGCGGACATGGTCGGTTAGCCTAGGCATTGTCCAACTAACACCTCTCCCGAAGGCTAACCGGCCATGACCGCAGCACATATAGGATGATTCATTCATATACTGTTTCAAGTTTCAAGTTTTGTTTTGATCACATTATAGTGAAATGCTTGGTTCTGTATGGGCCCCCTGAGATTGTGCTTCATACAGTAAAAAATTTGTTAAAGAGTAAAGACCAAACACAATACAAAATATACAATATACAAAACTAAAATGGCAAAAAGAAAAAGAAAATGTAAAATGCTAAACATTAGGTAGAGAGAGAGGTAGTGCAAATTAGTAAGAATAAATACATCAAATAGTGTTTAAAAGTGTATAAAGTGAATGAATGTTTAAGGTGAATGTTTAAAGTGAGAGTTTGCATGTGGATTGTACAGATCCACATAAAAAGAGGGGTGAGAAGACTGCTAGTTTTTAAGTTTGGTTTATTTGACACATTCAAATACAGTAGTTGAAAAAAAAAAGAAAACGTTTGTAAAACATATTTTCAGGGATAACATTTGGGAAGAAACGGGTCAGGTGTTCCTAATGGAAACATTCACATCATCACTCCATCTGCAGCGTGTAGCCTACTTACCTGACACGCTTCTCTAATGGTCCCAAAGCTCAGGCGGATCTCACCCCACCATGACACCCCCGAGAACATGTTTGCAATGAATATTTGATTACCGAGTTAATAGACTCCAACAGGGGCACTAATCAAATATGAATTAAAGGCTCCAGCGATGGTGGGAAGCTGTAGCCTATACCGTATTGGGTCAAGGGAGATGATTTCTTTCCCTCTGCGTTCAGCCGTGTGTGTGTGTGTGTGTGTGTGTGTGTGTGTGTGTGTGTGTGTGTGTGTGTGTGTGTGTGTGTGTGTGTGTGTGTGTGTGTCAAAAGCTTGTACGTTGTCACGGCAACGCTACTAAATAGTAGCCCGTTCTGATTAATTTCAGTCGATTAAGCGGGTTCCAGAAATACGTGCGGGTGAAGAAGACAGAGGTAAAGGGCGGCACAGAGGAACGGTAGCCTCCATCTGTGACTCGCCCGATTGCTCTGGAGATTACTCCCATGTTCTGTTGTGAAATCAACTAAACGCTTTTTGACACGGTGAGCAGAATGGAGTCCATGACCCGTGTTAGGACTAATTTAGAGAGCGGCACGCTTAATTGCTTAGCGCTGAACTGAGGGAGAAGAAGGGCAGGAGGCCGTTACAGTGCAGAGCTGTGTGTACATTTAGTCATCTGGCCTGACGCTTTTATCCAAAAGCCACAGACAGATTGTACAACAAGTCGACAGGAGGGACCTACGAAAACCGTGGCCCCCCAGGCTTTGGAATGCTCTGCCCTTGGACCTTAGATCGGTGGTCTCGGTAAACACCTTGAAAAAAGCAGCTAAAGACTGCTGTTCAAACAGGCGTTTGGCTAATTATGCTCTGTGTAAGTCTCTTTATCTGTTTTGGTTTTCCTGATCTTTCACGTTTTTAATTATTTTTCTTTTACCATGCTGCTATCGTTGCACTTTATTGATGTTTTTACTATGTGAAGCACTTTGTGGTCTGTGAAAGGTGCTATATAAATAAACTTTACTTACTTACTTACTTACTTACTTACTTACTTACTTACTTACTTACTTACTTACTTACTTACTTACTTACTTACTTACTTACTTACTTACTTACTTACTTACTTACTTACTTACTTACTTACTTACTTACTTACTTACTTACTTACTTACTTACTTACACACACCTCTGGCTGCTGAGGGTACAGTAAGTGGTGTCGTTCATCAAACAGTGTTGAACTTGAGTGCATAGTAGACATATTAGCATAGTAGGTAGTAGTATAGGCATAGTAGCATAGTACATAGCAGATAGTAGTATAGACATAGTAGCAAAGTACGTTGTGAAGGGCCAGATTAAACCGAATATATATATTTATTATATATATATATTTAATTGTATTTGTATATTCTCTAATATTCCCTGATATCCCTTGTATATTCCTTGTACAATATGCATTGAATATCCATTCTAGCCTACTGAACATCCCATAATAGTCTCCATTCTACTATTGGTCGAGACCTTGGTGCCAGGCTGCCATACCCCCCAGACCCAGTTCAAACGTACCGCTCAACATGTACGAACAAGTCCTAGTTCCGCGTAGGAATCTGGCTACCGCACCACTAATGGGACTATTTGTTCATAGTGCGTATATATACTGCGCTACTAAAGTAGGACTTCCTTTTTCAGTCCAGTTTCTTACCCTCCAATAGAGTCACAGACGTAAAGCCTCCCCGCGACGCCACGTGTGGGAGTAAGGCCAAGTTCGGCTTATCATCGGTATTGAGACATCGTGTATATTAATATTTGAATAGTCATATTTGGCACTATATCGTCGAGTTGGACGTAGTCTATTAAGCTAATAATAGCCTGTTAATATATAGTGCTTCGTGCGGTGAGAATACTACCGTAGTCAGCACCCCATCGTTTCGGGCAGAAAACTGGCTGCTTATCCAGGGTGGTTGACCCCACGTGAAGCTGCACCCGAGGAGCCCCAGAGCCGACGAGCGAGTGGACCTGTATACCGGATTATTCTACCGACGACAGCCCGCCTTCCCAGGCACGGATTATGCTTTGTATACGTTGATTATTCCATGGATAAAGACCCCCGACACTGCCGTGTGTTGGAACCCCCCCCCCCTGGAGAGGACGCAAGGTGAGGAGACGCTCTGCAAGACGAGGTCGCTTCACGTCTCTCCTCCGTGGACCGGAGGACGCCGGCCCACAAAGAGTCCACCTGCTTTCATCTGTGGTCCAAGGATCGCCGGCGCATTGTACGGCACTACAGTGGGTTCACCTGGGATACCCTTGGCCGGATGAGGCAGCCGGATTCTACCCCCCCCCCCTTCCTACTCCTGTCGGCTTACAAGCGACCGGATTAACCCCCCCCCTAGTGTATCCAGTCTATAATCATTAAAGTACCATTGCTGTTATTCCTTAAACTATTCCAGGTCGTATATGTACCACCTGCGCCTTCAGAGATTGGACATTCTCTATTGATATACCGACGAATACTCTTGCCATAAAAGTGCATACTAATTTCCATTCATAAATGTGATTGATTTGATTAAGTGCTTGCTCTACACACCATCGCTGTGTAGAAATAAAGACCTATTTCTAATTCGTACATTTGTGTTGGATCCGTTTCATCTACGTGACAGTGTTCATCATAATATATTTATGCCGAGTACTGGGTGGCCGAATATTAAGTACAAAGGTAGTGGTAGTAAGTATCATATCTAGTAATACAGTCAGGGAATTGTACCCCTCAGTTACAATTGGTCCTTCGAGCCGGATGGGTAATTAGTGTAATATTAATATAGTGTTATTAATATTGAAATGGCCTATGATGAACACTCCACGAAACGATCCTCCTAACCAACGCCCGCAGCGCGAACGACGGCTCCCTCAGTACTTAGAGGCTTACGCTGTCAGTCAACAACCTAGTCTTCTACTAACAGTAAACGCGGTAAAACTAGAAAGTAAAGGTATGTCTAACCCCAACGCCCAGACTACCCCGACCATAGAGGCCCCTACGGGTTCTAATGTAACTGACCAAGTTCACGGTGGGGACCAGTGGGAACCAGACATGACTTCACACCCCGCCAGTACTGAAGAAGTAGTCCCCGATGAGTCCCGGGAGGAATACAACGCTACCGAGAGAGAACTCGGCACGGAAGAAGACGGGGAGAGCACCGTGGAGATAGAGCTCCAAGGCTCCGCAAGGAGTACCCCGAGGGAAGGCTCCCCTATACAACCGCCTTCTCCCAGCGAGGCAGAGAGGACCCTACAGCAGGCCTTCCTCATCAGCCTGAACGCCGCTGCTGAACGCGACCGACTGCAGATCCAGCAGCGGAGCGAAGAAGAGCATATACGTCTAGAAATAAGACGCATTCAGAGGGAAGAGAATGTGGCCCGAGACCGAGCAGACAGCCAGCGAGCAGCTGCTGGTGCTCTACGGGACGCAGAGCGCGACAGACAGCAAGCGCAACTAATAGAACAGCTGATCAGACGGACAACACCCTCTCCCTCCGCCAGAGGCTCCAGGAACTCGTCTAGACACACCTCCAGGGCGGCATCCCCTAGCCGAGTAAACAACCCTGAACTTGACCAACAGACGAGGTCTATACCCCCCACAGACCACCTCCCCGCACAGGTCCAAGCGAGACCTAGCAACCGGGAAGGAGCAGCATATCCTGTGGAGAGGCTAAACCAGAGACTACAAGCACTGGATGACCTAACTGAAGACGAAGAGGAAGAGGAGGAGAACCACGCCCGACGACAGCACAGTACTCTACCGGACCAGGAGGTCCGGTACAGCCCAGGCTATACTCCCGCGGAGCTGCGCTACAGACCCCCGACTCTATACCCGGGTGAGCACGACGCACGACCCGCACCGAGGAACAGCACCTGGACAAGCGGGCCATGGTACACTGCCAGTACCAACCCATACCAAGGAGCGGGAGGAGACTCGCCTAGGAGGCCTCTCCCCCAACGCTCGCCGATGTATCCACAGTCAGCGTCATACATTGGCACGCCTATGGTACCCGACTTCACCCAAGAGAACCGGGCCCAGTATACAGAACTCCGCATGTGTCTGGAGACCATGTTGGTGGATGTATTGGATGAACGCCACAAATACGCCATCCTACTGAAGCACTTAAAGGTACCCCGCGCACATAATATAGCGCTCGCCTACGCGACTTCCACCACCCCATACACAGCAGCGCTGGTAGCATTGGACCAGAGGTATGGGCGCATATGGGATTACGTGATCCAGGAGATCCGACACATCGACCGCTTACCCCCAGCAATAGACAATCGAGCACTGGACGACCTGTCCATCAGAGTGCAGTCCCTGGTAGGGATGTTGGGAGCGCAGAGAGAGAAGGGGAGGCATGAACTTTACGCCAACTCAAATGTGGAAAGGATCTTGGAGAAGCTGCCGCCCGCTCGACAGGAGCGTTTTAGGCGACAGAGAGACCACCGAGATCCGAATGGCCCCGAACCGAACCTCCTCGATCTAGCAGACTTCCTGGCGAGAGAAGTCAGCAGCCTACGGCTAGATACATTCGGACGGAGCACCCCTGGCTCCAGAGAAGGAACCAGACGACTAAATGATGGAAGAAGATCGGTGACTGTGATGCACCAATCGGAGTCAGTACCGAGCAGCAGGAGCCACAGTACCCCCTCCAGAACGGAGAAGTGGAAGATAGTGTGCCCCTACTGTGAGAAAGAACACTGGCTAGCGCAATGTGACTCCTTCCCCAAGCTGAACGCGGAGGAAGCAAGTCAATGGATAAAGTCCAACAAGCGCTGTTTTCGCTGTGCGCGCTCACACATGGCAGCCGAATGCCGCTTAAAGAAAAGGTGCACCAAGTGCGATGGAGCCCATCTGGACATACTTCACGACAGTAACAGACGGCGCCCTTCACCCGCACCATCCAGCAGCAAAGCGAGCGTCATGTACATCGATCCCGCCAGCAGCAGTGGAGCCCGAGTACTCCTAAAAGTAGTGCGTGTGACACTAAGCTACCAGAATAAAGTCCTGGACACTTACGCCGTCCTCGATGACGGGTCCGAGAAGACCCTTCTGCTCGCCTCCGCTGCGGCCCAGCTAGGGCTGCGGGGAAGCGAAACCCAAATGACAATTCGGACAATAAGACGAGATTTGAAGACGATAAAGGGCGAGAATGTCTCATTCTCTATCGCAGCAAGCGGCCAGCCTGAGCGACGGTACCAGATTACAGACGCTTTCACCAGCCAAGAAATAGGACTGTCGCGGTACACATACCCCGTCGCCAAGCTGATGGAGAAATATGCACATCTGCGCAAGTTACCGATCCCGCTCATAGACAATGCGATGCCGACCCTGTTGATAGGCTCCGACCATGCAGACCTCATTGTCCCGATAGACCGGGTTCATACCGGACCCCGAGGCTGTCCTGCAGCAGTCGAGACCCGTTTGGGATGGACTCTCCAAGGCCCGCTCGCCAAATCTCTCAACCGAAGTACAGCCACTAGATGTCTCCACTCCCGAGTCACAGAGGGAGAAACCGCACTCCTGCAACACGTAGAGCGGTTATGGACCTTGGAACAAATGCCCTTTAAGAACGGAAGGAAAGACATTCGCTCTAAAGATGACATTTACGCCATTCACCTCCTCGAGACAGGGACCAAGAGAGTCCCGGTCAACGGCGTGTTGAGATACGCCACGCCACTCCTGCGGCGAGAAGGAATGCCTACTTTCCACGCCAAGACAGACGCCACAGAACGGTACCTGCTGAACACGGAGCGGCGCTTAGCCAAGAACCCCGCCCAAGAGAGTGTATACCGCGCTGAGATTGAGAAGCTCATCACAGCGGGACACGTCACAAAGATGGACATTAAAGAGGCTGACCAGACCACTGAATCGTGGTACGTGCCTCACCACAAGGTCCATCACAACGGTAAAGACCGCATAGTATTTAACTGCAGCTACCAGATCGGATCCCAAAATCTGAATAAAGAGTTACTGCCCGGTCCCACACTCGGCCCCTCCCTACTCGGCGTTCTACTCCGCTTCCGCCAGGAAAAGGTGGCCATCAGCGGGGACATTAAAGGAATGTTCCTGCAGGTGAGATTAGTAGAGGAGGACAAGCCCCTGTTACGGTTCCTATGGAGAGAGAAGCCAGGAGATGAGCACCCAGCCATCTACCAATGGGAAGTCCTCCCCTTCGGAACGACGTGCAGCCCCTGCTGTGCTACATTTGCACTACAGAAACATGTAGCAGAGGACCCAGCAGCGGACGAAGAGGTCCGACACAGCGTAAAGAACAGCTTCTACGTAGACAACTGTCTACAAAGCCTTTCAACCCAGGAAGAAGCCGAGGCTCTCCTGATTAAACTCCGCGCCTCATTGATCAAAGGCGGCTTTGATCTCAGGCAGTGGGCCAGCAGCGATCCGCAAGTACTGCGCAGCCTCTCCTCCGAGGACAAGGCAGCCAGCAGCGAGACCTGGATGGCTACAATCCCGGGAGAAGCCCAGGAGATGACCCTGGGATTGGTGTGGCGATTCAAAACAGATTCGCTTCACTACAGACACAAGCCCCTGACTACGGAGCAGGGAAGGCCGGCGGCGGCGCCGACCACCAGACGGAGTGTGTACACAACACTCGCCCGACAATATGACCCGCTAGGATGTATTCTACCGTACACCACCAGGGCAAAAATTATTGTACGAGCATTGTGGGACAAGGACCAGGGCTGGGACGACCCCATTCCCGCACACCTTGCATCCACCTGGAGAGAGTGGGAGATGGAGCTCCACTCACTCCCAGGCGTTAATATGCGCCGAAGCTACTTCCCACCCACGGTGAGGCCAGAGACATGTAAAATGGACTTACACGTCTTCAGTGACGCCTCAGAGGTCGCATACGGATCAGTAGCCTACTTGCGGGCCCAAGAAAGGGGGGGAGAGATCTACACAGCATTTGTCCTCGCCCGCTCGAGAATAGCCCCACGCAAGCAACAATCTATCCCACGTCTAGAGCTCTGCGCAGCCCTAGCCGGAGCGCACCTAGCCACGCTCATCCAACGTGAGCTCACCATACCGGTGTCTAGAACAATCCTGTGGTCAGATTCCACGACAGTACTCGCCTGGATCAAATCGGACTCATGCAAGTACAAAGTCTTCGTGGGAGTCAGAGTCACCGAGATTCAAGACTTAACCGAAGAGTTAACCGGAGAAACAGAGTGGCGCTACGTTGATACAAAACAGAACCCAGCTGACGTCATCACCCGGGGGATGCCCCTAGATGACCTCACCCGTCGCAATGTCTACAGTGACGGCCCCGCATTCCTAAGACTCCCGGAAGGACAGTGGCCCATGCCTATCCCGAGGGAAGCAAGTCCAGAGGTGGTGGAAAATAAAAAGTCTGTGTTCTGTGGATTGAGCACTGTTATCTCCGCAGACCCCAACACACTCCTGATGGGGTGGCTAGATCCTGCGTTACCCCAGACAATGTACCGGCCTGAAGAAGCGAACGGCCGACGAATGTGGAGGTACAGCCAAGTATTAGCCGACAAGTTTTGGAGCAGTTTCCTACTGCACTACCTACCGTCTCTACAGACCCGCCAGAAGTGGGTAAAGGAGAGAGACAATTTGACAGAAGGAACAGTCGTCATGATTATTGATCAATCACTGCCCAGAGCTATGTGGCCGGCCGGCCGCGTAAGCAAAGTGATCACCGGTGCCGACGGCAAGGTCCGAGCAGCTGAAGTGCTTGTCCAGGGTCGCACTTACACCCGTCCCGTGGCGAGGCTCATAGAACTGCCCCGACTCCCAGACACAATCGATGATGACCATGACCCTATAACCCTATGACTTTGTGAAGTTGACTGACCCCTACAGCAAACCCTTATGTGTAAATAGACAACGCGATTAATCTGTCTCTGTTTAACTGATTAGGTCTGGGACCAATCAGGGGGTGGCTGTTGTGAAGGGCCAGATTAAACCGAATATATATATTTATTATATATATATATTTAATTGTATTTGTATATTCTCTAATATTCCCTGATATCCCTTGTATATTCCTTGTACAATATGCATTGAATATCCATTCTAGCCTACTGAACATCCCATAATAGTCTCCATTCTACTATTGGTCGAGACCTTGGTGCCAGGCTGCCATACCCCCCAGACCCAGTTCAAACGTACCGCTCAACATGTACGAACAAGTCCTAGTTCCGCGTAGGAATCTGGCTACCGCACCACTAATGGGACTATTTGTTCATAGTGCGTATATATACTGCGCTACTAAAGTAGGACTTCCTTTTTCAGTCCAGTTTCTTACCCTCCAATAGAGTCACAGACGTAAAGCCTCCCCGCGACGCCACGTGTGGGAGTAAGGCCAAGTTCGGCTTATCATCGGTATTGAGACATCGTGTATATTAATATTTGAATAGTCATATTTGGCACTATATCGTCGAGTTGGACGTAGTCTATTAAGCTAATAATAGCCTGTTAATATATAGTGCTTCGTGCGGTGAGAATACTACCGTAGTCAGCACCCCATCGTTTCGGGCAGAAAACTGGCTGCTTATCCAGGGTGGTTGACCCCACGTGAAGCTGCACCCGAGGAGCCCCAGAGCCGACGAGCGAGTGGACCTGTATACCGGATTATTCTACCGACGACAGCCTGCCTTCCCAGGCACGGATTATGCTTTGTATACGTTGATTATTCCATGGATAAAGACCCCCGACACTGCCGTGTGTTGGAACCCCCCCCCCCTGGAGAGGACGCAAGGTGAGGAGACGCTCTGCAAGACGAGGTCGCTTCACGTCTCTCCTCCGTGGACCGGAGGACGCCGGCCCACAAAGAGTCCACCTGCTTTCATCTGTGGTCCAAGGATCGCCGGCGCATTGAACGGCACTACAGTGGGTTCACCTGGGATACCCTTGGCCGGATGAGGCAGCCGGATTCTACCCCCCCCCCCCCCCTTCCTACTCCTGTCGGCTTACAAGCGACCGGATTAACCCCCCCCCTAGTGTATCCAGTCTATAATCATTAAAGTACCATTGCTGTTATTCCTTAAACTATTCCAGGTCGTATATGTACCACCTGCGCCTTCAGAGATTGGACATTCTCTATTGATATACCGACGAATACTCTTGCCATAAAAGTGCATACTAATTTCCATTCATAAATGTGATTGATTTGATTAAGTGCTTGCTCTACACACCATCGCTGTGTAGAAATAAAGACCTATTTCTAATTCGTACATTTGTGTTGGATCCGTTTCATCTACGTGACAGTGTTCATCATAATATATTTATGCCGAGTACTGGGTGGCCGAATATTAAGTACAAAGGTAGTGGTAGTAAGTATCATATCTAGTAATACAGTCAGGGAATTGTACCCCTCAGTTACACTAGTAGAAGACAGTAAGAAGATAATTTTTTTATGTTTTCTTTTCAGATTATTGATTGAAGAAGTTTGGGCGGGTTTCAGCTGTCCTGACTGTAATGGGAAGTGCGTTCCACCATTGTGGAGTGAGGACAGAGAATAGCCTGCTTCTCTTCGATGACCCCCCCAGGAGCCCTGAGTGGGTCTGAGGCGGCCAGAAGATGCAGAGCGTAGGGGTCTTGAGGGTGTGTGTAGTTAGAGACCATTGACCATTGAGGTAGGCGGGAACCTTGAAGCGGATTTGTGCGGCGATGGGGAGCCAGTGCAGCTCTCTGAGAAGTGGAGTAACGTGGGCTGACTTTAGGAGATTGGAGATCAGGCGGGCCGCTGCGTTGCAATGCATTGCAATAGTAATAGTAATAGTCGTCGAGGTAGGATGACAATCATGCCAGCGCAGAACCTACAACTAAAACTAAACAAATAAAGTATTTCTATTCTATTCTATTCTGAGGAGGATCTGATGGTTGACTGTGTCGAAGGCTGCTGACAGGTCCAGGAGAATCAGGACAGAGAGGAAAGGCCTTTCACTCTCTTGCTAAGTGAAGAGCCTCTGTGACTGCTATGAGGGTTGTCTCTGTGGAGTGACCGGTCGTTGAAGCCTGACTAATTTGGGTCTAGGAGGTCGTTCTGTAATAGATAATCAGTGAGCTGGTTGGATATGGCATGTTCAAGTGATTTAGAGCGGAACGATAGAATAGAGACAGCCAGGGCGATAGTTATCTATGACGGTGGGATTCAGGGTTGTTTTTTTGATGAGCGGTGTGACTCTAGCTTGTTTTAAAGAGGTGGGAACCACCCAGGAGAGGAGAGAAGAGTCGACGGTTGCAGTCAGAAATGGGAGGACGTGGGGCGTCTGGGTGGCGCAGCGGACATTGCGCTCGTCACCAACGCAAGAGACACCGAGTTCGACTCCGGCTGTCGGCGTTGCCTCCGGCTCGGGCCGGCCGTCATACTAACTCAATTGGCAGAGTTAGCGGGTGGAAGTCGATGGGTGGTAATCTGGACGTTGTGGACAGCGACTCCTACAGGTCGGTTGGGGGACGCCTGCACAGCAGAGACAGGAAATGGCGGGGGTAGTGTGAGCCTCCCACGCGTTACACCTCGCCAATGAGAGTCCGCGGTGGCAGGTGAAAAGATGTGACAGGCTGCCTCCTCGTGTATCGGAGGGGACATGTGATGCAAGGCTTCTATTCTCCCTACAACCGGCCAGTGGGGGGCATATGCGAGCAACGTTCAAGACAGGGGAGGGGAGAATTGGCACAGCGAAATTGGGATGGGAGAAAAATAGAAAAAGAGGAGAAAAAGTGGATCAAAAAAATAAATGGGAGGACGTCTGGTAATAATAATAATAATAATAATAATAATAGATTTGATTTGTAGAGGAGCTTTATAATTGTGAAACAAGTCTCAAAGCGCTACAGTGTAAAATAACATAAAAGCTAGCAAGAGAGTAAAGAAAAATTATATAAAATAAGTAAGACTAAAACTAGTAAGGAGTAAAAATACAGTGATACAGTTATTTATTTATAATTGTTTTTGTAATAGGCCCTAATCATTTTGCATAAGATATTGATGACTAGTGCATTTGTTTGGCTATTGTGTCACAAAGTAAATAAACTCCCTTGGTGACCGCTGTGTCATTTATGTTTAATGTAGACCTTGTTTTATTTGTACGT
The DNA here is from genome assembly GCF_963971535.1 of Notolepis coatsorum. Classification (NCBI taxonomy): domain Eukaryota; kingdom Metazoa; phylum Chordata; class Actinopteri; order Aulopiformes; family Paralepididae; genus Notolepis; species Notolepis coatsorum. The sequence goes on along the minus strand of NC_140169.1, from coordinate 139,655,235 downwards.
CAGCTCTTTCACTGCCAGAGTGGAGTGGACTCAACCTCGATGACTCGGACTCGGACTCAGACTAGGGTAACAGGGACTCGACTTGGACTCGACTCAGTTTCTTCTTTGGTGACTCGGACTCGAACACTGGGGACTCGATACTCGACTTGGACTTGAGATTTAGTGACTCGACTACAACACTGGTACCAGGACACACACACACACACACACATACCAGGTTTGCATAACCAGGTCACACACAATTACTCACATAATTAACTGTGTTGATGTACATTTTCCCACACGTTAAACACCTAAATACCTCTGCCATTCAGTTGAACTATGATGTTGTACAATACCAAGGCACATTATGTTCCTTGTCCATTCAGCATAGTGATGGTACAATATGGCACCCATAGTGTGTCGATCATGGCGATATATACACACTATAAACCGCACACGTCATCTGCGGTCATTGCAATGATGGTGTAGCATTTATTGTATAGACTGAGTGGGCGTTTTATAGACTATAAAGTGACACGCACTGCGCCATTTGTGCCGCATTATACACATGGGAGACGTTATTCCCCTCTGAGTCATCAACGAATTGAAGGACCTGTCCTCGACCGCCACGCCTCTACACTCACTCCACCCTGGAGTGCTGGGCTCAACCATATCATCCCAGTTCACGGCACCACTTGTAACTAGGGATGTCCGATATTATCGGCCTACCGATATTATCGGCCGATATCGGCATTAAAATGTGATATCGGAAAATGTCGGTATCGGTTTACATTTTAAATTTTAAATTTTTTACATTTCTATAACCTTTATTTACCCAGGCAAGCAAGTAAGAACAAATTCTGATTTAATTTATTGTCAAAAGTATGCATAATGTTGTGTTAATTCCACAACAAGAGATATGTAATGTTAATTACCTGAAATTATTCCATTTTTGGGGGGGGGGGGGGGGGGGCCCTGCATATATCGGTATCGGTTGGTATCGGTTGATATCGGTATCGGAAAAATTAAGAGTTGGACAATATCGGTATCGGTAAAAAAGACAATATCGAGCATCCCTACTTGTAACAGTGGTCACTAGATACTAGCAGGCACAGAACCCTCGCAGAACCTTCCCCTCACCAGCACCATGTGACCACGTGTGTTAAAAACCACGGTCTTATCCTTTCTGCAACCTGAAACGTGGGGCGTATTTAACTTAGGAGTGAGTTTACTTTACACCAAGGCCATTGCAAGGTTTCAACCTTGTTTCACTAACAGCCACCGCTGTCTGCTGTCAACACCACCCTTCCTCCCAGGTGTCAGGGTCCCTCATTCCATTCCATTCATGGTGGGACTAATCAATATCCTACTTCTGAAGTAAGTCACTAAAGATGTCGTTCATGCTTCTATAGCATTCAACACAGTACACGTGGCATGCACAGTTTCAGCGACCGTCAGGTCGATTATTGCCAAAGGAAAATATAAAAGAATTAAGGGTCATCACGTCAGAATGCCGGCGTTCTATGCTCTGCTCGGTGCCAGTTCTATTGAAGCCTGTATTAAAATTATAATTATACACAGTATCTGAGGAAATATACATCAACCAATATATCAATCATCATTGCCGATGATCCTGACATCCGAGGTAATAACCTGTTTAATTAATGACATTCATATAATCGAGGAGACGGCTGATCCCATTCAACTCAATGTCGGCTGAACTGAACATTTCCACATTTGGCACCAATGTGCGCTCACCCGCTACACGATGACGTGATGACCCTTCCTTATTTTATAGTTTCCTTGGTTATTGCTATCTGAGCGGCTCGACAAAGGGAGCGCACGTTCTGTCACCATGGCGACGCCAATCATTGCAACACCGGCCACGTTGTTACTAAATCAAGGAGCATGAAACAGGTTTAATGCTATGTGCGGATTTCAATAGAAACAGTCCATGGCACGGGTTTGTTTTGGCATTCGACACGTCTTTACAAATGTATTACCATTGTAAACTAAAAGAAGATCCGTTAAATGTGTACAGTGGTGTACTGTGTGTGTTGCCTTGGATGAGGAGTGGTTACCCATGGTTACAGCGCACGCCGTCTTGTGAGAAAGATTCCAAAAAGTTGGTCAAATTACAAGTGAAAAACGTTTCCTTTACTGATCATTTGATTTTTTTTTTGCAAAAATACAATATTATATTCTTTGTTTCATACAGCTATTTAATAAGAAGTATCATATTTAGATTACGTCCCCAACATTATGATGGATGTGAATGAGGACCCTGACACATGGTGAGGAACGGTGGTGTTGACGGTGGACAACAGTGGTCGCTAGCCTACTTATAGATGGACGTAACCCTTTCACTATACCACACTACAATAGGTTAACCCTTTCACTACCACACTACAGACGGTAACTGTCTGTAGTGTGATGGTGAAAGGGTTAACCGCCTGCTGTAGTGTGGTCGTGAAAGGGTTAACCCTTTGTCGTGTGGCAGTGAAATGGTCAACCTGCTGTAGTGTGGTAGTGAAAGGATTAATTGTAGTGTGGCAGTGAAGGGGTCAACCTGCTGTATTGTGGCAGTGAGAGGGTTAATGTGTGTGTGTGTGTGTGTGTGTGTGTGTGTGTGTGTGTGTGTGTGTGTGTGTGTGTGTGTGTGTGTGTGTGTGTGTGTGTGTGTGTGTGTGTGTGTGTGTGTGTGTGTGTGTGTGTGTGTGACGGAGAGCACGAGCTCCGGCAGCGAGTGCTCCTGAGTCTGCTGACTATCACACACCGTTCACTAAGTGGAAGCGCATGGTTCTGTGTAACACACACACACGCACACGCACACGCACACACTCACACACACACGCACACGCTCACACACGCACACACACACACACGCACACACACACACACACACACACACACACACACACGTTCTCATGCGAGACTAGAGTCTCGGCGCACATTCTTCTGAGCTCTGTCTCTTTCTTTCATAAGACGTGCTGCACATTCAGCCGCTTCCTCTAGTATCGTCTCGTACAATAACCTCTCTCTCCCCCAGGCTATGGAGCACGTTCCTCCCATCCATGCGTTTCCTTATGACACACACACTCACTCACTCACTCACTCACTCACTCACTCACTCACTCACTCACTCACTCACTCACTCACTCACTCACTCACTCACTCACTCACTCACTCACTCACTCACTCACTCACACACACCCACACACACACGTCACTATATCAATATATTATTCTATGTCTCACATTGACTGAGTGGTCAGAGCTATGATTGGGCACATTCACCCCTGATTGATTGCTAAGAGCCATCAGCTTGGGCAGATGACAAACCACTGCACCACCATGGCCTTTTTTCTTTTTTTACATAGTCAATGGGTCGCCTGTATCAGTTCCGCAACCGTTCCTATTTCCGGGGTAGGCCTGATTGGCCCCGACAGGCACGTGACCCACAGCGGCCACGCCCCGCGGCAGCCCCAGGACGCGGCAACGAGGCTGCTGTGGTTCACCGCCGCTTTCCGCCTTCAACGCCGCCCGCAGCAGCAAATTTGCGCGAGCGCAGGATTATTTCAGTGTGTATCATGCAATCATTTATCATTTAACATTTGAAAGGCATACATTGTTGTATGAAATAAAATAGTATAGAGACATATGTACAGCGTTCGATGCAGAATAGAAGTAACTGAGTTACCATACAATATACAATACGCTATAGTGCAAAGCAGAAATGGGATGAGGTACAATTTACAGTAAGGTGTATGCGTTGCAGTGCAAATGCTTCTTACTGTTGCGCTCCAGAGACCGTTACTGTACCATACAATATACAATATACAATACGCTATAGTGCAATGCACGTTAAAAAAAAAAAAAGTTTAAGGGAATCGAACTTGTCACAAACAGACCATAGGATCCACAGCCAAGCAGCGTTACCAATTGAGCTAGTTGTTGATGGTAAAAAAGGGGGGATTACTGCTACATAATGCTGCCGCGACGGAACTCCGCCGCGACAATATTATTAAACAGCGGCTCTGTCATTGAAGTGGGAAAAGTGAGCCGTATTGTATATTAGTACATTACATAGTATATTGTATAGCGTATGGTAACTCTGCGGCGTTGAAGGCGGAAAGCGGCGGTGAACCACAGCAGCCTCGTTGCCGCGTCCTGGGGCTGCCGCAGGGCGTGGCCGCGGCGGGTCACGTGCCTGTCGGGGCCAATCAGGCCTACCCCGGAAATAGGAACGGTTGCGGAACTGATACAGGCCAATGGGTCCTATTGTCAACCCTCACATTGCTATAGGAAATGTAGGTCATGAACTCAACCTGTAAAACGTCCGTCAAGCAACATCTCTTTGTTTTATTGGGCTGAATTTGTCCGATTCAAGTAAGTAAAAACGCCTTAAATAGTGTATTTCCAATGGACACATTTCAAAATCTTCTCATTTAAAACAAATAAAGCATGGACGTTGGCATGGTGTACCTCTCTGTGTGTATTCATCCACAATCTATAGCTCAACATGAAACAATTCGCAATTAATCGTAAAATAATTACGTATAATTTTATTTCAACCAAAAATGCTTAAACAATAATGTTAGTGATAGAAGGGAACTAATTTTGTGCAAAAATGGAAAGCTTGCCAATGTTAATTTTCCCCATGATAAATCCCTAATACGGGTGGACCGCGTGGGGAAACTAAAGTGACGTCAGACTACACCTCCCTATTGTGTCATTCTAGTCCACTGGTCCGTGGTATGTCTGGCCTGTGAGCCTTTAGGCAACACCTCACAGTGTAGTAACAGAAGCAGTGTGACTGCTGTGCTTCTTGGTAAAGTAGCGTGGTTTAGTGACGTATGAAGGAGACCTCTGTTTTTCTTTTCCAAGAGCACCACGCTTCTTCTGCAGAGGGTGAGGCACGTGGTTATCACATGTTACCTTTCATTATTTAGTATCGATTTATTACCACATAACTACTCAAGAGTATGCGTACCGTTTGGTGTTCAGGTCCTACGACTTGTCCAGAAAGGACATTACAGGTGAGCGCACACACACACGCACGCACGCACACACACACACACACACACACACACACACACACACACACACACACACACACACACACACACACACACACACACACACACACACACACACACACACACACACACACACACACACACACACACACACACACACACACACAGTATATTTAGCTGAAAAACATTATTACATGTACAGATTTAAATATTTATCGCTTTTCTTTTTTGTTATTATATAATATACTATATATTATTATATATATACTAGGGCTGACCCCTATTAGTCGATTAGTCGACTAATCGGTCGAAAGGAGCCATAGTCGACTGCCAACCTCTTAGTCGAATACAAAAAAATATTTTAATTTTTTATTTTATTTTGTATCATTCTTTCCAAAAGAAAAGAGGCCTAGAAGCGTGGCTAACGCTAATGGCACGTATACCAGAGGCTACCTGCCTACGAAAACAGGCACAGAGGCACTGAAAGAGGATTTCACCCATCTAATGAACACACTAGACTAGACAAATATCAAGATGTATCCATCAGTGGACCAATTCCATGCTTTTGCAGAGGACAAGAAGCCTTCAGTCGACTCCTTCAGACATTAAAGGCCCACTTGCATGTTGTATTTTTGTTCAATAAACCATGTGGACTAGGCCAACGGTGACTTTCATGAAGAGGGGAATATTTTTTACGAAATTGACCCAGTTTTAGCGTTTTTATCAAACATTTTGTCCGCCCAACCACAACCACCACGCACAGCGCGATTTTTAAGGGCCCTTTTCGGGCGGGGGGCCCCCTTTTTATGCTTTTTGGGGGGTTATGGTGATCAAATATTGAATATTGAACTATAATAATCAGTGCAGGAGCTCACTTATCCTTGAAAGACACTTTTATCACTGACTTAAAAGGCCCATACATCTCCATAAATGTTCAGGGGGGAGGGAATAAGTGCTTACCCTACAGACCCCAAGAAGTGCTGTATATTCTGTATTGTTTAATATAAATGCATTTTTTATTCCAATCCCGATTTGTATTTGAGATTCCCAAATCCCATCGGACTTGACTTCTTCGTGTCCCTCAATGAGTGTAATACCAGCATTCAACAGCGGTTTCTATCATCATCATCATCACCACCCACGCTATGCATAAAATATATAGGTCCGCGGAGAGGCACGCTGAGGAGGCCGTGCAAACTGCAATGGAATATGGGGCATCTTTCTCTCTTTACCTAATATTTTGATTCTATCCTGACATTTTTCAGTTGGAAGGGCAGTCTATATGCTTAACGATAAAAAAATAAATAAAATAAAAAATATTTAATATTTTTTCAAAAATGCCACTTTTTTGATGAGGCTCAAAAAGGCAGGTGCTCAGGCACCCCTTGGCCTCTATGTGTGCAGTGTGCACGTGCCTGCGTGTGTGCAGTGCTTTGCCCCACAGGTCTGAGAAGAGGACCTGCACATTTTACTCGTTCCCGAAACTCTTCTACATGCCCCGATTTAAAATGGTTCACGACAGTAGACATAATGCTAACGTTAGTGGGGTAACGTTAACGTTAGCTAGCTAGCTTGGTACTATGACCCGTGACAGGCATAAGGTGACAGCCAATAGCGCTGCTGTACTGAACAACAGGCTGCCTAGTGGTAAATGTAGTTCTTTTTTTACGACATTAAAACCTTATAACTACCTTTCAACCAAAAATGCAGTAGTAGAGGTCCATCAAAGTCTCTCCGACGATTAAACCCATTTTCGTCTTGTAAGGCGTCCATTTTGATCAAGGAAATGGCTTTCTGCACTCGTCAAACTCCATTGTAGTGGATGAGAAGTAGAGGAAAGTTACCTTCAGTGACGTCACGGCACTGATAGCGTCTGATAAGCTTTTTGATTGGCTCCATACATGTTATTCGTGCGTGGACATCTTTAACCCTTTCTAAGTGGAATTTCCGGCGTCAATAATGAAATTAGATACCAATGATGTAAACTACCCATAATTGAAGAGTAGGGTTTAACCTGCAAGTGGCACTTTAAGCACCCCCCACAGCCCAAATGGAATGATAAAAAAAGAAGAAGAAGAATTATATATATATATATATATATATATATATATTTTTTTTTGTCGACTAATAGTGTATCCCCGTGCCCCACTTTGCCTTTTATGTCTCTGTCTGTGTTTTGTGTATTTTTGTATGTTTGTTTTTTGTTTTTGCTGCCATTTTGGCCAGGTCTTGCTCGAAAAAGAGATCTTTGATCTCAAGTGACTACCTGGTAAAATAAAGGTTAAAAAAAAAAAATAAAATAAAAATAGTCGACTAACAGCAAATTTTGGCCAATCATAGTCGACTATCCAAATCCTTAGTTGGGGACAGCTCTAATATATACTAATTATTATACAACTGGAAGTTCCGACCACGCATTGTAATTGGTCGAGAGCGTTCTAAACAGTGAGTATATTCATGATATACTCACGGTTAAATCACCATGAATATACCACTGCGCTGGCTTTAGAATGTTGTAGAAAGTTTCAACTGCCATTCATCAAAAACTGTGTCAACATGACCTACTCCGCGGACAACGTTACGTTTGATTTAATGCACCCGTTAACCATAAACGAGTGGATAGATAAAGATGACGGGCCTACATCTACCGGTATTCAGAAAAACAGCATTATTAGACATGCCAATCCAACGAAAGACGCGCTCGAGAAAAGCCAAGTCGACGGCCTGGGCATTGACCTGGCCCAACTCCCGGAGCTGTCCAAGGTGCTGATCCCCCAAGGTGCTGATGACTTTCTCCGACTTTCGCTTGCATTAAACTTTTTTGGCCGTGCACCCCCTGTCACCTCCCGACCTAGCTGACGCACCCCCCAATGGGTTTCTGTTGTTGCTGGTCTCCGTGCACAGATTTTATTTTTTATGTTATCTCTTCGGCGACTATGGATAGGGAATTTCTTTATTTAATTAAAATGTTCACGACAACATGGATGCATGTACTTTGCCAGCATGTTTAATATCCATAATACTAAAGGTTTGACTAAGATTTTTATGAAATATTATTGTAAAAAAAATAAAAATTAAAAAATTATTTGACCACCATTAGCCTTTTCATGTCACACACCAGTGGCGCTTTTCCACTGCATGGTACCTACTCTACTCTACTCTACTCTACTCTACTCTACTCTACTCTACTCTACTCTACTCTACTCTACTCTACTCTACTCTACTCTACTCGCTTTAGGTACCTGGTACTTCGTTCCTTTTCCACTGCAGGTACTAAAATAAAGTACTCAGTTTGTCTCCGTGTGGGGAGGCGGGGCTGCTGGTGTACAGCTGAGAGCTCCATAGCTCTGTGAGAGCTCCAGCATACTGAGCATAGCTATGTCCGTGAGCTAGTAGGCGCAAGCCAGAGTAAAACACAGTTTTCAATCAATCAATCAATCAATAACAACATTAACGAGACTCTCGTTGTGTCTATTCTGCTAACGCTAACGTTACCTCTCATTGTGTCTATTCTACAAGCGTTAACGTTAGCTAGGCTGTCTATGCTAACGTTAACGTTAGCATTAGGCTAACAAGCTGTAACGTTACCAGTCGCGTCTATTTGCTAACGTTAGCATTAGGTAATAACCGGTTTAAAATGGATGGTGATTACCTCACGTTGTGTCTATTCTACTAGCATTAACGTTACTCATACAAACAATCAATAGCGAGTTATATTGATCACGCTATGTACGATAGCCATGCTAAAACGCTAGCACAACATTAGCACAACATAAGCTTAAGCCTTAACAAGTCAGCGATCTTTTTGCGAGACTAAACTCTCCGCTCGGTGGCAAATTGTGTTGATGTCGGTTTTGTTTAGTCAATAAATGAGGCAGAATACACAGTGACTGTATCGTTTGTTTATTGAACTTGTGCCTGCTGCAACCATAATGAAATCCTATGCGAGACATTAAAGATGGCGGCTTTCTGTTTTCGTTCAGACTCTCCAACGAGTGACGCGTCTCTCTTCTGACCAATCAGTGGTCTGCAGTGTTTCACGTGACTTTTCTAGTACCAGTTCTACCCGCTTGGCACGCGCTAAGAACCACCACAGAGCAGGGACTAAAAAAGTACCCAAAAAGTACCGAAAAAGTACCTGGTACCAGGTACTTTGGTAATGGAAAACCGAAAATACCGAGTAGAGTAGAGTAGAGTAGGTACCATGCAGTGGAAAAGCGCCACTAGAGGGCACAGTTTGGGAACCACTGCATTAGACTAATACGTCATTAGTTTGCATTGCCAAGCTTGTTGATAGCCTACTGAAATTCCATAGCAACGAGACATCTTTAGGAAAAAAAATTCTACACCAAGTTCACTGAAATCGATATAAAATACCCTAGAATTGTCTGTATTTATCCTATATTTTCCCCGACGCAACCTGTTGTATAAAAGCAATAATACACTCGAAGCCTGTGGTATGTCATGAATATTGCCACGGCACTCGAGCTTCGCTCTCGCCTGCGGACGCATCACAGCCGTGGCAATATTTATGACATCCGACGGCTTCTCGTGTGTTATTGCTTAATCATTATCTGTTCATTAAAATCTCCCAGACTATTTGTGTTAAAGATTGCAATAAGCCACAAAAAAAATTAGACTCGGCTAAAATGTTTATTATTCTTTTTCGCTCTTATCATAGATTCAATGTACATTGTGTGCATTATTTCTGTGTAAACTTGACAAGCCCAACCCCATGTTAAAAAAAACATTTACACTTCACTTAACTTCATGGACCAAGGGTATATAGTCCGCTGTCCTGCTTTTTGTAGGCCAAGTCATCAGCTTCATAATATATATAATAATCAAACATATTATTAATATAAACATCTCAGTACCAATTCGTACCAATTCATACCATTATAAAGACACACAAACAGGGATTTCTCAAAATTCTTATAGTAGCTTCTTTTTCTTTTCTCCATGGATATAATGTCCTTTTTTGTCCTTGTGCATGTTTGGAGAGAACACTGAACCTGTTACAAATACTTTCATGTTAAAAAGGAGCAAAAAAAATACTTATGGTACATTTCAGTACCTTTCTTCATTCCATGAGACAGAATATGAAAAACGAAACATATAAACATCGATGATTCATGGCACCATTATCGAATATGACAGTTGGATGAGGGTAAACTATGATGCCCATTCACTAACATGCTCCATTGCACGTGAATAAGAGTCCAAATACACAAAAACTGGTGTTTAGTGGGCAGCTAATGTTTCATCTACATCGGTGATCTGTAAGTATGACTGAACAACAGTAAATGGTAAATGGATTGTATTTATATAACAGCTTTTATCCAAAGCGCTTCACAACTCATGCCTCACATCCACTCACACGTTCACACACCGACGGAGGCGGAGGCGACCATGCGAGGTGCCAACCCTGCTCATCGGGAGCAGTTAGGGGTTAAGTGTCTTTGCTCAAGGACACTTCCGACACGAGCGGGAATCGAACCGGGAACCTTCCGATTACCAGATGACCACTAAAGGAGAAGTCCTGGCAGATGACTGCTCCTGAGCCACAGTCGAGGGCTCGAGGCCGTGCCACCTGGTTGACTTTAACCCTTTTCACTGCCACACTACAGAAGGTTAACCCTTTCACTACGACACTACAGAAGGTTAACCTTTCACTACCACACTACAGACGGTTAACCCAGTGAAAGGGTTGACCTTCTGTAGTGTGGTTGTGAAAGGGTTAACACGTTGTCGTGTGGCAGTGAAAGGGTTAAGAGAACAAACAAGGATATGGGACGCAACAAAACTAAAAGGATGACTGAAAGAGATGTTTTGTTTCAAAGAATAATAATAATGAAATAAAATGGTGACGTTTTTGCAGAGCACCCGATTATCTGACATTGTGCGGCCGAGGGCTTCGGAGGTCACGGGGGTCAGGCTCAGGAGGTCACGGGGGTCAGGCTCAGGAGGTCACGGGGGTCAGGCTCAGGAGGTCACGGGGGTCAGGCTCAGGAGTGTGTGGGTGGTGGGGGTTCTGATGGGAGTCCATAGGTCCAGGCAGGTCTGAGCTGAGAAACCCCACTCTGGACTGAAGCCACTCTGGACTGAAGAGGCAGGGGAGGGAAGAAGCGTATGATTTTATGTGGGTTTTTGCAAGGCCTTCGCGTGACGATAACAAGTTGGACGATTAAGACGGGGGGGGGACACACTCCGGGCCCAGTTTGGAGGGCGGAGGAGCGCTAGCCTATGGAGGAGGATTGGCTCCACTGTGGAGGGGTGCAGATTTTGGGCACTTTCTGGGGAGTCCGGAGACTCAAACTCATGTCCTACCCTCCAGGGGGGGGGGGGGGGGGGGTGAGACCGCATCCGGTTCCGAGGGGCGAGCCAGGCCCCTGGGTGAGGTGGATGCTGCTCACAGTGTACGTGTCCCCGTTAGCAGCAGCCTGATTTGCTCTCGGCGGCCACGGCTGTCTGGTCCAGCTTGATGCGCTCCCCGTTGCTCTCCTCGTAGGGCAGGCCCTTGTCGTTGGCCAGGATGTTCTCCACCAGGAAGCGCGCCGCCTCGTCCACGTGGATGTTGTCCTGGAGAAAAGGTCAGAAAGCATCAGAGCAAAGTGAGAAAAGGTCAAATGTCACGTCCCAGAAAGCCACACAGGAGGGAGCAAACACATACTGTATCTATGATTAGAACTACCTGGGGGCTGCAGGGCCCAGTGTTACTATGACAACGCACTGTGTGTGTGCGTGTGTGTGTGTGTGTGTGTGTGTGTGTGTGTGTGCGTGCGTGCGCGTGCGTGCGTGTGTGTGTGTGTGCGTGCATGCGTGCGTGTTTGTTTGTGCTCAACGTTAAACTATTGTGCAACCTTATACACTTGAGTACTTACATAAATAACGTATTTTGGAACTTGTGTTGCCCTATTTTATAGATATTGTGTTTTTAAGTCGCAGGAAATTAATTGCAAGTTAATTGTCTCCCAGACGGTGGGCATAGCCCCCCTCCGGACCACCTCCTAGTTGAGCCTCAGCACCTTGCATCTTGTTTGAAGATCCTAAGGAAAGCCCTGGGACCAGTAAGGCGGCATGCCTCCCATTGACCTCCACTGGAATTGCTCACAAATGCTAACAATCTCTACATATCTCAAAAAACAGACGCCAGTGCTTTTGAACAGATTGAACAGACTCCAAGTTTGCAACGTATAGGATCAGGTGAACTGTTCCTTTAAAATATGGTATAGGCTACTAGACTAGTGACGTTGCACAAAATAATTTATGTTTACCTGAGTGAATTAATATGGATAACAATTAGGGATGCTCGATATTGGCTTTTTTACCGATACCGATATACCGATATTGTCCAACTCTTAATTTCCGATACCGATATCAACCGATACCGATATATGCAGGGTTTCCGCCCCCAAAAACGGAATAATTTCAGGTAATTAACATTACATATCTCTTGTTGTGGAATTAACACAACATTATGCATACTTTTGACAATAAATAAAATCAGAATGTGTTCTTACTTGCTTGCCTGGGTAAATAAAGGTTATAGAAATGTACAAAAAAAAAAAATAATAATAATAATAATAATAAAATAAAATATTTTTGAAAACCGATACCGATATTTTCCGATATCACATTTTAATGCCAATATCGGCCGATAATATCGGACATCCCTAATAACAATGAATATTCAAATCTCTAACAAAGCAAACGTCGGTCTTTCCCCCCCCCATGCCCCCTTTGCTTGTGCCGTGTCCACAGCTGTCAACAGACGGCAGGTAAAGTAAAGAAAGACCACGACAGGTCTGCAGCATCTTCCTCCAGGATTCTTTTCATAAATCCACTAAAGCCCGGCTTCACGCAGCCCAGCCAGGTGGTACGACGACGGCTCAGCCACGTCTTCAGGAGAGCCAGCGTGGACACAAACCAAAGTGCCACCCCTCCTCCTCGCTCCTGTCTTTCACAGAGCGGAATAGTGAAGAAGCGTAAAGCTGCGCCCCCCCCCCCCCCCCCCCCCACATCGCTCTGGAGAAGTTATGAATATTAACGAGCGTTCTCCGAGCCTCCACGTCCACAGGGACACTGAGAGAGAGAGAGAGAGAGAGAGAGAGAGAGAGAGAGAGAGAGAGAGAGAGAGAGAGAGAGAGAGAGAGAGAGAGAGAGAGAGAGAGAGAGAGAGAGAGAGAGGCCACTCCACACAGGTCCATTGAGCACCTTGGGAATGGTGGGACTGCATTGAACATGAGCATATACATTTTATTGGGGTATCTGATCCCTCCCCACAACCCTGTATGAATGAATAATTAATGAATGACATATTTTTTTCATGTCATGTCCGACGACCCGTCCCTCACGGGATTATAAAACACCAAAAACAACTATTGAAAACAACAATCACTTCCCAAGGTTTCTAAGGTTTCTATTCGGCAAGTGCAAATACCCTGTGATCAAAAATCCATTTTAATCTATCTGCATCACTAAACCACATTAACTCAAGGTGTTTACACCTGTCAAATAACTTTTGACGCAACTCATAATATAGTGGACAATAAAACATCAAATGAAACTCGTTCTTAATATCGATACCACAGTAAATACTGTATGTATTAAGGGCCATGGAAGATTTGCAGAATTTCCCAGATTAGAATTTTACAGCAGAATTTGATATCAGGTTACTGTATATATATTATATATATATATATATTCTCAGTATTTTTGAGAAGGAAATATTCTCTGATCATATTCTGGATCTCATCCGAATCAAATCCATACAATGTCAGATGCAGAGAATCTAGTATCTTTCCTGGGCGGGAATCTTAATGACCCTTCGCCATACGGATCTTCATCTAATAGGTTAGTACGGAGACTGGCCTGCAGTTCTCTCACGTGAAGCCCTCCTGTGAAGCATGTCACCCCACTTCTTAGGGACCTGCACTGGCTCCCCATTGCTGCACGAATCCGCTTCAAGGCCCTCGATCTGGCATATCGTGCGGCAAAGGGAGCGGCTCCCGCCTACCTCCGGTCAATGGTCTCTAACTACACACCCTCAAGACCCCTACACTCTGCATCTTCTGGCCGCCTCAGACCCACTCCTATCCGAGCTCCGGGAGGGTCATCAAGGAGAAGTCGCCTATTCTCGGTCCTTGCCCCACAATGGTGGAACGAACTTCCCACCACAGTTAGGACAGACGAAACCCGTCCAATCGTTCGCCGTCGACTAAAGACGCACTTATTCAATCATTATCTGAAATGAAATACATATATATATTTTTTTACTCTAACCCTAACTAACCTTACTGTCATGCACTTGTCCTGATATACTAACCTACACTATAGCACTCAACACTTTGATGAACATTGTTACTCAGCTGATAGAGTTGTAGCCTTCCTGCTGTCTTGTTGTACAAAACGTGTAAGTCGCTTTGGACAAAAGCGTTCAGCTAAATGACTAAATGTAAATGTAAATGTAAGCAGGCTACAGGATGTACTACAGACGAGGTAGAGCGCAAAGCCACAGGACGAGGGCCAGCCAAATTTGAGATGTCAAAACTGTCGATGCATTGAACTGTCATCCATCACATGACAGGCGTGCCCCCCCCCCCCCCCCCTCTGAAGGGAACATAGCCTCCGGCGGGCCGTTATAGCCCAGCTCACCTCCCTGTGGAGCACAGAGAGGCATTCCCTTCATACACACACACGTCACGTGACAAAGACAACGGATGCCTGTTACGACGAGCACAGCAGCACGCTGACTTCAGGGCTGACGCGGGGACATTCCAAACGAGCTAATAAGATGATCTGCTACGGGGTAGCTAGCTAACGTGACCGGTGTGCGTTCCTCCACGTGGATGTGTGAGGGCCAGTGTGGTGGAGGAGCCGACAGAGGAGCCACTTGTCTCGTCGACCGCCAGTCAGCTATTCGGTGAGACGACGAGTTCGCTCCCGGTGCCAAGCGAGGTAATGTTCTGCCACTCGCTGAGTTCTGGGGCAAACATGGAGAGTGTAAAATATGTGTGACGTACGTGCGTACTATATGTATGTATGTATGTATGTATGTATGTGTAACGGTTGTGACATCGTCACCTCAAACTTCGATGCCCCGAGGAAGTTTCGAACCCGGGTCTCCCACACCACGGGCACCAGCACCAAAAAGTGAACTCACTTCTTTGCAACGTGTCGATCTGTCTTTTGAGGATGAGAGTGAGTTTAACCCATAGCACCGCTACTTCCTGACTGCGCTTCGCGGTACCATGCGTTACACTCACCCTCCTTAAACTCACTCCACTCCACCCAAGGCACCCGGGGTCACAGCACCATTGTTGTAACGGTTGTGTGACATCGTCACCTCAAACTTTGATGCCCCGAGGAGTTTCGAACCCGGGTCTCCCACGCCGCGCGCGGGCAACAGCACAGACCGCTATACCATTAGACTAGTTGTGGTTCAGCACAGCCGACACGCACCGCTTCATCATATGCATGCACACGCACACGCACACAGACACACACACACACACACACACACACACACACACACACACACACACAGTCACACACACACACACACACATACACACACACACACACACACACCACACACACACACACACACACACACACACACACAACACACACACACACACACACACACACACACACACACACACACACACACACACACACACACACACACACACACACACACACACACACACACACACACACACACACACACACACACACACACACACACACACACACACACACACACACACACACACACACACACACACACACACACACACAACAGATCTCTATGCCAGTTCTCTATGTTTCCTTCTAATGAAGTCATTTATCTCAGAGCATGTGCTGGTGCATGCTGGGCGCTGCGCTGGCACACCTTCTGCCACTCTCGCTTGCTCACGCAAAACAAACAAACACACACACACACACACACACACCAACCAGAGACGAGGGATGGGATTGCAAGAACCGGTTCCAAATTGTCCAATCCATCGGAATCAAATGCCTCCGAGATTGTCAATTACTTTTATTGATGCTGCATGTTTTTCAGACAATTGCGCAATAACAATAACAAAAACAAAACAATAACGTGAAACTTGCAACAACAAGAATTCATGGCAGAGAGGCTAGACTACAGGATGAGCCTTCTTCTTGACAATCTGCTACCGTAATCAATTGATTTGATAGTTATAAGATACTCTCTCTCTCTCTCTCTCTCTCTCTCTCTCTCTCTCTCTCTCTCTCTCTCCTCTCTCTCTCTCTCTCTCTCTCTCTCTCGCTCTCTTTCTCTCTCTGGGCTAAATAGCCTGGTAATCGATTAAGTGGGCTTATTTTAACAGGATTCCGAAAGCTAGCGATAACATTACCAACAAGAAACTATTGGTAATGATTTATATGGGCTTCTAACAATGTTAGTAACATAACGTTGTCCGTGTGCGTTTCGTCTGTGCTTCGATCCATCACGCTAAGATAGAGCTAACGTTGGATACAGTGGATCCGCAGGTCTGAATCTCTGCTCTATCATACACTTTACTGGTAGATCATGAGAGCAGGTTGTGCAATGTGAGTAACGTTAAGCTCCCACAGTGAGCACAACGCTGCTAGAATGCATAATCCAAGACCTCAACGACCTATATTAACTTGTTGAAAAGGACTCAAATATGCCCTATGCTTTAAGATTGTGTGTTTCACAGAACAAGTCAACATTCTGTCAAACCAGCGGTTCACCACCAGTGTGCTGTGAAGCAAGATCAAGCGGATTTTAGGACAACCAATTAATTATTCATGACATACATTTCAATTCAACGTTAATATTTGTCTCTCAGCACTCACTTAATCTCTTTATATACCTAACATTGTTCTCCGCTCACATTCTCATGTCAATTTTGGTAACGGGGGGGGGGGGGGGTGAATACATATCAAAATGTCAGGACTTGCGTCGCACAGCCAGAGCCTTCTCTCCACACTATGTTAGCGCTGTGACGGCACAGGAGACCACTCGCATACATATTTTATCTTGTGATGCCAGAGCGCACAGATTTCTTGCACAGAAAGCCATGCTAGCTAACTTCACTAATGCCAACTGGTGCCAGTGCAGTGCTGCCAAGTAGGTTGAAGAGGCTCTTGAAAACAGACATCGCTTCCACAGATAACATTAGCTGTGCAGCAGACTCAGGAAATTCCCTCTCTCACTCACTCACTCACTCACTCACTCACTCACTCACTCACTCACTCACTCACTCACTCACTCACTCACTCACTCACTCACTCACTCACTCACTCACTCACTCACTCACTCACTCACTCACTCACTCACTCACTCAAGTTGTGATGTTAAGGAGACGGTTACATTAACACTAGAACAGCGATGGAGAAAATGTCACTGATTCCCGCCGGAAGGGGTCAGATGACCCCACAGCTTATATGAGAAATATGTTGAAAAATAAACAGTGTAAACTATAGAATTACCTCTTAATATAAAAATATGAGGTTTACCACAGGTTAGAGTGAAAAAAAAAAAAAAAAAAAAAAAAAAAAAATAATAATAATAATAATAATAATAATAATAATAATAATAATAATAATAATAATAATAATAATAATAATAATAATAATAATAATAATAATAATAAATAAAAATATTATAATATATATATTTTATTTTTGGATGGAAGAGCCACACATTGACGGGCAAAGAGCCACATGCGGCTTGCGAGCCATGGGTTGGCCACCCCTGCGCTAGACGCTCGCAAAGTGCTGTGACTTTCCACATATATATTCCGTCATTTGACCCCTTGTCGGCTGTGCTAGTGTTAATAGTGTTTTTCTCCAGTCCACTAATTGTGACCTGATATAGCCAGATAATGTATCTTGAACTGGGAGTTCACTTGTACCCTAAAGCCATGAAGGGTCAGGGCTGCGTCCGTCCGTCTGTCCTGCAACACCAGAGCTGTGCAGTGCATGCTCTCTATGTTGATGTCTGCTGCCCAAACCCCCTCCTCTCTAGGGATGGGTACCGAATTCGATACTTTTGAGGTACCGAACCGAAACACGTCGGTACTACCGAGTATCGATTCAAGTGAGATAAAAAAAAAAAAAAAAAAAAAAAATTATTTATTTTTTCCCTTTTTTCTTTTCATGTCAACGTTCACACGCACAATATATGCTTACCTAGGATTTGACTTGATTCAACAACAAAGCAGTCGGAGCAATGGCAAGCCGAAAACTGTCAAAATTGTAGTTATTTGAAGTTTGGATTATTATTTTTTGACTCAGGTAGGTAAATTTAATTTCTTGAGACTAAAGTACAGAAAAAAGGTACCGTTGGGTACCGGTATCGATTCACAGGTACCGTATCGGTTCAAATGTGAAAGGTAACCATCCCTACTCCTCCTCAATTCTGGATTATGATTATTTTACAGGCACTGGTGATATGAATGAACACACTATTTGTTTAATCCAGATAAGAGATGAATACAAATACTGTCCAAGATCTGCACTTGATAATAATCAGGTGTCTATTACTTCCACATAGAAGGGCTTCTTGTGCTGTTCTTGACGTTGCACTGTTCTCTCATCTATGTTTCTGAAGTCTCTGATCAACAAAGCCTAGTTTTCTCACTGCATCAGTCATAGGCCTTGATGATATCATCCCTAACTTTCATAAAAATGTTAAACCTTTATTTAAACTCGAAAGGCAACTGAGGTTTCCCTCATTTACAGTCACGTCGAGTGTACAGACAGAAATAAGAACATAAAAGGCATATAAAATCATAACAATCGGACAACAAGGCGAGGATAACAAATCAATGAAAACACATACAACTTGATTGGCAATGGTTTAAAACTCTGCAACAGAGGGAATCAATGTAGATCGGCCTATAATCATTTGCTGTTCTTTTTTAATGTAAACAATAATGTGTTACACACATGTCTTGCAAGCTCTTATTCTGATTCATGTAAATAGACCTACATATTTGTTTATGGATGTTGTCATTGCTGCATGTCAGATTTAATCATTTGTCAGTCGTATAGGGGAAATATCTCCAATGTCATCATAATCATGACATTTGAGACAATCTGCAGAATTGATTACCGTGCATATCACCCTAGTTGGTGTGCCTTGGGATTCTGGTTTGACGTTTGGTGCCTTGGGCCCAAGAAACTGAGGATCACTGTATTAACCACAACTGTTTCATGCTTAATGCAGACTCTACAATGTAATTACAGAGACTCTGTATTAATAGATTTACAACCAACACACACGCACACACACACCACACACACATGTTAAACAACTTGAAACTATAGGTTATCCTTGCATAACATCTATAGGTGTGTGTGTGTGTGTGTGTGTGTGTGTGTGTGTGTGTGTGTGTGTGTGTGTGTGTGTGTGTGTGTGTGTGTGTGTGTGTGTGTGTGTGTGTGTGTGTGTGTGTGTGTGTGTGTGTGTGTGTGTGTGTGTGTGTGTGTGTGTGTGTGTGTGTGTGTGTGTGTGTGTCCTGGACGTCCCCAGAGCAAGGCTTAAAACCAGAGGCGATCAAGCCTTTGCTGTGGCTGCCCAGTCACTTGCCACTTTTTAAAGCGCTGCTTAAAACCCATCCATTCAGCCTGGCCTTCTAAATCCGTTGTATATAGAGCATCCGCTTAGTTCTAATGTGATTTCAATGTATATATGTTTTAATTGTTTGATATGGTTTGAGTATAGTATCTTGAATTTTGTGTAAATTGTTAAGCACTTTGTCAACTGCTGTTGTTTAAAATGTGCTATATAGATAAAATTGACTTGACTTGACTTTCTGTGTGTGTGTGTGTGTGTGTAATGATTCCCCACAGTGATCAATGTTGATCAATAAGGCAATACTAGTCGAATGTGTCATAAAATCAGTTTAATCATTTACCTAACTCTACCCTAGTGCATCTGGACTGCACCATCAATCACTGCCATCCAATACCATCTCACACAACGTGTCCAGATTGACCAGAGGGCAGAGACCTGTACGGGACAGTGTCCCAGCATGCTAGCGCACATCTGGTTCGCAGATAATGTCCCTCTGCACTTCATGCTCACGTGTGCTCAAAGTCGCGATATGCACTCGTAAACGAAGCACAGCTACTTGATTGTTTTACTATTAATTCTTTCAGTGCCACTCACGAGATTTCCCGGGTTTTTTTATAGGTGGTTGCATGCCACTCACGAGATTTCTCGGAATTATTATTATTATAATTTGTTTGCGATCTGAAAAATTATTGCATCACCCGAGCCTACCCGAGTATAGCCGAGCTGCGCCGGTGATCACTGTGGAAAAAAGCGCCCCCTGTCGTCTCCCAGATGACATAAGTGATTTTGGAATGGACTCAATGAAAATGAATGGGGAAAAAAATCCGGTACTCCACATTTTCCAGTTCACTGATCCAGCCGGGGTTACCACAGTTCATTCTGGAGCCTCAGATCCCCGCGGATCATGGAGATCTACTGTGTCGCGTTGGATCCATACACGTATCGATTTTTTCGAATGGTGATCAGGAATTGGAATATACCAGTTGGATACCATCTGATGTCAGGTAAGGACTCTATGTTATCAGTGGTAGGATAATCGGAGTAAGTTTGATGAAGTTATAAGCTGTTTTGTGAAATGTCTTCTTTCGGTTTCACTGTAAAAGTCTGTGAGGAAATCAACGGAGCGATTATCAGTGCGCGGCCGTAATGTGCTTGCGTGCACGTATAATATTGATCATCTAGCGTTTATTTGAAAACGATTCATAAAAAGGCCGACGAATATCAACGTTGTGGAATATTCCACTAAAAGACGATTTTCATAGAATGCTC
This sequence comes from Notolepis coatsorum, assembly GCF_963971535.1. Taxonomy (NCBI): domain Eukaryota; kingdom Metazoa; phylum Chordata; class Actinopteri; order Aulopiformes; family Paralepididae; genus Notolepis; species Notolepis coatsorum. The sequence continues at coordinate 139,634,361 of NC_140169.1, read as the reverse complement.
CAGAATGAGCTGTTTTTTATATCAAAACGGGGGCTTTTCTAACTGCTCTGAAATGGAAACGACGCGATAAAAAAAACAATCTGTCTTCACAGCACTGACTGGAAAATAGTCTTTGATAATGCGATGGGCAGATTAGACACATAGCCATAATTTAAAACATAGATTAGGCGATATTAACGTTAACATTGGCGCCGATGGTGGCATTCAAGCGGTAAAACGGAAAACCAGGCGTGGCACTGAAAGAGTTAAGTATAGTCTGGTCATTAACAACACAAAGGGTATTTTCTTCCATTATCCTGACTTCCGTGTCTTTCAAGATGGCGGTTCACTCGTTACTCTCTTATTCCACCTAAACGTTTACTAAAGTAGATTTGACGGCATTTTAGGCAAGAAATAGGATATATGCAATTGCTGGATCTTCATTCATATTTGATCTGCGACGCCTAGTTTGCCAGTTTGATCTGAATGCTGTGAGCCAGACCCCTCCATGCGTGCATACTAGACCCCTCCATGCGTGCATACTAGACCCCTCCATGCGTGCATACTAGACCCCTCCATGTGTGCATACTAGACCCCTCCATGTGTGCATACTAGACCCCTCCATGCGTGCATACTAGACCCCTCCATGCGTGCATACTAGACCCCTCCATGTGTGCATACTAGACCCCTCCATGCGTGCATACTAGACCCCTCCATGTGTGCATACTAGACCCCTCCATGCGTGCATACTAGACCCCTCCATGTGTGCATACTAGACCCCTCCATGTGTGCATACTAGACCCCTCCATGTGTGCATACTAGACCCCTCCATGCGTGCATACTAGACCCCTCCATGCGTGCATACTAGACCCCTCCATGCGTGTGCATACTAGACCCCTCCGCGCGTGCATACTAGACCCCTCCATGCGTGCATACTAGACCCCTCCATGCGTGCATACTAGACCCCTCCATGTGTGCATACTAGACCCCTCCATGCGTGCATACTAGACCCCTCCATGCGTGCATACTAGACCCCTCCATGCGTGCATACTAGACCCCTCCGCACGTGCATACTAGACCCCTCCGTGCGTGCATACTAGACCCCTCCGCGCGTGCATACTAGACCCCTCCGCGCGTGCATACTAGACCCCTCCATGCGTGCATACTAGACCCCTCCATGCGTGCATACCAGACCCCTCCGTGCATGCATACTAGACCCCTCCATGCGTGCATACTAGACCCCTCCATGCGTGCATACTAGACCCCTCCATGTGTGCATACTAGACCCCTCCATGCGTGCATACTAGACCCCTCCATGTGTGCATACTAGACCCCTCCATGTGTGCATACTAGACCCCTCCATGTGTGCATACTAGACCCCTCTGTGCGTGCATACTAGACCCCTCCGTGCGTGCATACTAGACCCCTCCATGCGTGCATACTAGACCCCTCCGTGCGTGCATACTAGACCCCTCCGTGCGTGCATACTAGACCCCTCCATGCGTGCATACTAGACCCCTCCATGCGTGCATACTAGACCCCTCCATGCGTGCATACTAGACCCCTCTGTGCATGCATACTAGACCCCTCCATGCGTGCATACTAGACCCCTCCATGCGTGCATACTAGACCCCTCCATGTGTGCATACTAGACCCCTCCATGCGTGCATACTAGACCCCTCCATGCGTGCATACTAGACCCCTCCATGCGTGCATACTAGACCCCTCCATGTGTGCATACTAGACCCCTCCATGCGTGCATACTAGACCCCTCCATGTGTGCATACTAGACCCCTCCATGCGTGCATACTAGACCCCTCCATGTGTGCATACTAGACCCCTCCATGCGTGCATACTAGACCCCTCCATGTGTGCATACTAGACCCCTCCATGCGTGCATACTAGACCCCTCCATGCGTGCAGCATACTAGACCCCTCCATGCGTGCATACTAGACCCCTCCATGCGTGCATACTAGACCCCTCCATGCGTGCATACTAGACCCCTCCATGCGTGCATACTAGACCCCTCCATGTGTGCATACTAGACCCCTCCATGTGTGCATACTAGACCCCTCCATGCGTGCATACTAGATTATTATTATAATATAATACTTTATTATTATTATTATTATTGCCAACAAATGACCACAATCTACAATGCATTTCTTCTACAGTCAATAATCGTCCTGCTCTCTCCTTCCCTTAGGAGCTCTTAACCAGGGAGCCATTGTAATGCTAAAATCATTACTAAATACAGCTCGCAACACACATATTTCCACGTTTTAAAATATCATGAAAAATAGGGCCATTGTTGTCATGACAATGACAAATGTACTTCAAAGGGCAACAAGCTCTATCAACTAATCGACGTGCATTAGTAAACAGAACAGCACAGTCCCTCTTCAAGCACGTCGTACAGTATGACACTCCAGTCCAGGAAAAGGTTCATCACAACAATGAAGTACAGTATGCTTTGACAGGAGTGGAGTCCTATGACTTCCGGATATGATCTGGTATCGGCGGCTAGATGGACCAAGTAAGTCGGAGCGGGTAGGTTTTGGTCTTTTCCTAGGCTACGTCGGCAATAAGAAAAACATTTATTACACCAACCGTATCCTTTAACCCTTTCACTGCCACACGACAGAAGGTTAACCCTTTTACTATCACACAACCGACGGTCGCCGTGGCGGTGAAAGGGTTAACCTTCTGTGATTTGTCGCAGTGAAAGAAGGGTTAACCGTTTGGTAGTATGGCGGTGAAAGGGTAAGACAAAACGATTTGTTGCAAACATGGTCAGTCATGCATGAAAGGAGATTTCAAATCCTGTGAGCGGCTATGAATGAACCATTCCCCCAAGGGGTCGAGATGTATCCCGAATATCGCAGAGTATCGCAGCCATTCAGTCTGTGGCCTAATACGGGTAATTTCATGCTACGCTGAGACGATAGGAGTTATAGAGTTAGACCTAAAGCATTTGTGCTCGTGTTTGTGGTTTAATACTGTAGTGTAGGCTATATGTGTGCACGCCGGCAAACCCCTCTCACAGAACACAGTTTAACCCTTTCACTACCACACTACAGACAGTTACCCCTTGCACTACCATACAGAAGGTTAACCCTTTCACTACCACACTACAGACGTTTCTATAGTGTGGCTAGTGGATGAGTTAACCTTCCGTAGTGTGGTTGTGAATGGGTTAACCCGTTGCCGTGTGGCAGTGCAATCAGGTTAACCTTCTGTATCGTCACAGTGCAAGGGTTAACCCGCTGGTGGTAGTGGTAGTGAAAGGGTTCTTAAAACACCAGAGAAATCATTCTAAATGTTGTGTGCGGCAGAAGAGACTGTTGGCAAAGGTCCTGCTCTGTGTACCTTTGAGGCGGACACAGTGTGTCGCCGTGCCATCTGCCCGCCTGGTAGACCTGTTCGACGGGAGAGTGTGATGCTCGGGGGGAACAGCTTGGGCCCCGAGTGCAGTTCCTGTCAGCCAGCGATGTTGTTGGCAAACACTACAAACAGCTGATACGTTTGGACCCATTTAGAATGTTTTGAAAGTTTGAAAAGGTCTCATTCCAAAAAGTCTCGGTTGCCAAATGACGAGTGTCTTATCCACCAGGCATGCAGTGCTCATGGGACGGACGGGGTTGCACGGCGTACCACACTTCTTTGAGCGGGAGCACGCAGGAGCATGTGCACACACACATGCATGGATGTGCACACGCGTGCACACACAAGAATGCGTTCCACTCGACTCGTGTGAGCCAAGTACCCACCTGGCTACTTTGGGTAACAATAGCTCAGGTCGTCAGTAGGGTTGGGCATCGTTTGGATTTGAACGATTCTGGTTCCGATTCCGATTCTCCATTTCGATTCCTGTTCTAAACGATTCTCGATTCCGATTCTTTGAGGTGCAGGTCACAGCTTATTTCGCAGGAGATATATATATATATATTTTATTTAATTTTTATTTTTTTTTCATACTATTCACATTGTCAGTTGACTTGATACAGTTCAATTTGGTTGCTGTATTGTAACTAGGGTATTAATTAACAAAGTTAAAAAAAATCATTTTAAATTTTTTTAGAATCGAAATTAAGAATCTAAATGCAAATATGTTCAAATATGTTCCAGAACCGGAAGTTAGGAACCGGTTCCTATTAGAACCGGTTCTCGGTAACCAACCCTAGTCGTCAGGTGTGTTCAAATACGTCCTCACAAAGCAATGCCAGGATTTGGAGAGGTGGAAATAAAAGCAACTGTGCAAAATGTTCAAGCTGCCCCTTAATAGTACTATTGATGGATTCAGGGACTTCATTGAGAGCAATGGAGAAACGATACCTGATGAGCTTAGGCCTTTATTGAATTGCACAAAAGTAATTCCATGTAGCACTGCAGAATGTGAAAGGGGATTCAGCGCCATGAAATGAATCAAATGATCACCCCAACCCGCACACGGTTAATGGTTTCACGGGTAGCATGGCTGAGAGCCCATCGCGCAGCTGAGAACAAGAGAACGAGAAGAGCAAAACCAAAATACAAGCCCTGTACCAATTGGTGGGGGCTTGCTTGACTGTTTTGACTACTGTTGTTAAACAAATTACATTGAAAAAATTTAAATGATGTGTAATCTTTTTTCCCCCTCAAAATAAAGAAGTTCAAGTAAACACAAGTTCTCTGATTATTTTAAGTTTGATTTTGTGTTTGTGTAAAAAAAAAATCTTTAATTGAATTAACTTAAACTCGAAAGGTAAATACAAACTAAATTAACAATGTAACCACAATTACATTTAAAACATTGTTTGTTTTTCCACCATATCTGTTGACATAATTTCTTTATATATTGAACGCTACATCCTGCTACCTTTTTCAGCTTCTCTATTTCAAGGCAATATTTACAAAAAACTAAACTAAAACTAGTAATTTCACATAATAATCATTATAATCATAATGCTGGTCGGAGCTGTTCTGTGCGCACGCGAGGGAACATTTATGCGCATGCGCGGGAGCATGTGACGTCATTAAAACATAGTGCAACCAAAGATAAAATCACCACTGCACCACTGGTCTTATCCCTTTCACTAGCACACTACAGAAGGTTAACCTTTCACTACCACACTACAGAAGGTTAACCTTTCACTAGCACACTACAGAAGGTTAACCTTTCACTACCACACTACAGAAGGTTAACCTTTCACTACCACACTACAGACGGTTAACCTTTCACTACCACACTACAGAAGGTTAACCTTTCACTACCACACTACAGAAGGTTAACCTTTCACTACCACACTACAGACGTGGGTTAACCTTCTGTAGTGTGGTTTGTGAAAGGGTTAACCCTTTGTCGTGTGTAGCAGTGAAAGGGTTATCCTTCTGTATTGTCGCAGTGAAATAAATGGTTAACCTTTTGGTCGTGTGGTAGTGAAAGGGTTATTGTCTGACTGTACATATTCGCAATGGGTCCCATTATCCCATACATGGGACGGTGCAATATAAATATAATATTATAATAATATAAAAGGGCTGTGCACTACAAAATAACCTCACGTACGTGTGGGACTGTGCCACATTAAATCAATATCGTTGGTTGGGAGGGAAGGAAGGGGTTAATCACATTGTCTCTCTGATGTCTTGTCTGTATGTCTGTCTCTGCTGTGACACGGTTATCTTGTGTTTTTACTGTTCTGTAACGCAGTATTGTGTGTTCTGACACAAAATACATGTCTGTGTACAACAATAAAGAACTATCCTATCTTAATGTGTATGTGCTTGTGTGTGTGTGTGTGTGTGTGCGTGCGTGCGTGCGTGTGTGTGTGTATGTGTGTCTGCATTATCTTGGCAGATGGCTCCTCCATCCAACCTCCGCCGCTCGCTTGCTCACCTTGGCCGAGGTCTCAAACCAGCCCAGGAAGCCGGTCTCCCTGCAGAAGTTATCCATCAGCGACGTGTTGTTGGTGCTCTCCTTCTTCTGGTCGCACTTGTTGGCCAGCAGGACGGAGGGGATGGGCCCGCCGTTGGCCAGCTTCACCTTGCTGTCGAGGTCGTGCTTCCACTTCGACACCGCCTCGAACGTGGAGCCCCGCGTCACGTCGAACACCACGAACGCCCCCACGGCCTCCTTGTAGTACACCCGCGTCATGTTCCCGAAGCGCTCCTGGCCTGGGGGGGGAGAGAGAGGAAGACAGAGAATTATTCATCAGTCGTTTCTTTTGTACAAAGAAAGAAGAGAAAACAAAAGCTTGTTAAAAGATGAACTGACTGACTGTGTACGTGTGTTTTTGATCACTCGGAATGAGGACCACGTCGAAGACGGAAAACCCTGCACGATTGTTTTCGCATCTTTAACTGGCGGTCCAGACCCCGAGGTAAATATGGTAAATGGTGCGTTTAAGTAGCAGCTTTTATCCAAAGCGCTTTACAATTAGTTTCTCACATTTTACCCGTTCACTCACACATTCACACGCCGACGGCGGAGGCGACCATGCGAGTGTCTTCTTGCTCAAGGACACATTGACACGCTGCCCGGGGGGGGAGCGGGAATCAAACCGGGAACCGTCCGGATTACCAGACGACTGCTCTACTTCCCGGGCCACTGTTGGCCCAATGGAATGAGGACCGTGTAGACTCAACTACCAAATTACGCGCTTACTCTACATGTAAAGTGCATGTGGTCGGTAGGGATGGGTACCGAATTCGGTACTTTTGAGGTACCGAACCGAAACACGTCGTTAGTAGCGAGTATCGAATCAAGTGAGAAACCGAATAAAAAATAAAATAAAAATTTTAATAAATTTTTTATTATTTTTATTTTTATTTTTTTTTACTTTTTTATTTTCATGTCAACGTCCACACGCACAATATATGCTTACCTAGGATTTGACTTGATTCAACAACAAAGCAGTCGGAGCAATGACAAGCCGAAAACTGTCGAAATTGTAGTTATTTGAAGTTTGGATTTTTTTTTTTTACGACTGAGGTAGGTAAATTACATTTCTTGAGACTAAAGTACCGAAAAAAGGTACCGTTGGGTACCGGTATCGATTCACAGGTACCGGTACCGGTACCGGTATCGGTTCAAATGTGAAAGGTACCCATCCCTAGTGGTCGGGTCTACGCGGTGACGACCCCGGATTTGAATGATCTAAAATCATTTGCATTGTGTATCGTTACGTTTTCTACAATGCATCGAATGCAATAGAATGCAATGGTTGCCGTGGGAACTGTAAAATCAAGAGACAGAGAGTGGATGGTAGACGGTTAACAGGCGGATTTACAAAGTGTTGAGAAAATCCACTACGAGTAGATGTGATCTAAAGATCACAGTATATGATCAAACATCTAAAGTACGGTAGATTCCGTAAGCCGCGTCGCAGGGGAGAACAAACTAAATGTCGCCCCCCCCCCCCGCCCCAGCACTGTCCTCAAGCGATGAGGTAGATTGAATTCTCCTTCTCGTCATGATCCAGTGACTGCTATTGCATTTCTTTATTCCTCCGACGTCGCCTTCTTGACCCACTTTCGCTAATTTGTCATGAGCCCTAATCCACAGAGAGATGAGGCAAGAAAGGAATCTGCCACGATAATGAACCCGTTGTCTGAGAAAATCTAAGATGATACTTCACAAAAGGCAAAGCGAGGGGAATTAGCAGCAGTGGGATCTGAAGTGTCACTATGGATTTGAGACGAGCTCCTTCTTATTATAGCATGACCGGCCGCACTGCTGAAGATCTGACGCATACCCCCCCACTGCCTATCTTACTGATGAATATTTCCACGACAGCGGCTTAGTGCAGGTTAGTTACCAATATTTGAATGAATGAATGAATAAATTAATTAATGAAAACACATGTGTAGTGTTTTGATTGAAATGGTGTCGCAAAGGCATACTGTTTGGTGGGCTATCGGGCGGCATGGCAAACAAATCAAATCAAATCAAGGCCCGACAACACACGTTAACGTCCCCATGGGCCGGACATGTCTTCTTTAAACAAGTCAAGAAGAAACATCACAATAAATATTTTCTTTTTTTTATCCACTTTTTCTCCTTATTTTTCTCCCATCCCAATTTCGTGATTCCAATTCTTCCCTCCCCTGTCTTGAACGTTGCTAGACTATGCCTCCCACTGGTCGGCTGTAGTGAGGATAGAAGCCTTGCATCACGTGTCCCCTCCGGTACACGAGGAGGCAGCCTGTTGCATCTTTTCACCAGACAGCTCGAACTCTCAGTGGCGAGGAGTAACGCGTGGGAGGCTCACGCTGCCCCCGATACTTCCTGTTTCTGCTGTACAGGCGTCACCCAACCGACCTGTAGGAGTCGCTGTCCACAACGTCCAATCCCCACCCATCGGCTTTCCCACCCTCTAACACTGCCAATTGTGTTAGTATGACGACCGGCCAAGCCGGTAGCAACGCCGAGAGCTGGGCTCGATACCAGCATCTCCTGCGTTAGTGGCGAGCGCCTTGCCCACTGTGCCACTCAGCCGCCACACATCACAATAAATCAAGAACAAAACAAAAACACCATGAAATCCAAAATAAAATGTTAAATAAACGAATGAATGCAACACTCCCAGACATACCCCATGCGAAGGTAAGGAAAAACTCACTAAAAACCTAGCAATAGGAAAAAAGCACCACAGGCAATGTGGAGGGGAGAAACCTTAGAAGGGCTGTTCAAAGGGGGATCTCCCTTCTTAGATGTCAGTGTGATAGTATACTAGTGTTGCTATAAGACAGGAGAAACAGTTGGTATATATGTGTAATGAAACACAAATAAGTACATGCAATAGCAACTGGGGTACATAAGAACAGATTTGGTTGAACAAACCATTTGGTGTTTCGCTATTTAGAAACAGACTGTACTGTACAAACGCCAACCGTCCATTACCTAGATTTACATTGTGTGGGCCAAGATGAGTGTGGAGGTTTTTTAGCACGTGGAATAATTATCTCGACCATTTTCGACTTCCATACTGTACAAAGTAGGCCAGCCATTGTAATTAAACCTTGAGGAATGAGGCTCTCGAGATGCAGAAACCATTTTCCGCACGCAATTCCCAGAACAAGCTACGTCAGCACTCAGCAGTGAACCTAGGAATAATAATATACCTTGATAGAGAGGTGAATCCTTGGTCGGAGTTCAGTGAGCCAACGTTACCTCTTTACCTGGATGGGGTTACACTCGCTTGCAGCCCACGTCAGGGTCTACCTCTCTGACCTTGACGTGAGCAGCATACAGATCACAGCGCTTTCCAACGATACGTCTACCACCAGGCTTCCCAAAGACATATGAGCAAAATGAGATTCAAGGACTTTTAAGTACTTTTCCGAGCACTATTTTTAATTTTCAAGGATGTCACTCGAAGGATACAATTCACTTTTAAATGCTTTTTTTAAGCATCTTCTAGGCTTGCTTGCCAGCGCTAGAGCAAGCTAGAGTGTCACACGTTAAGAAGAAATGAGGAAAAGCAGTTGGAGCGTGCGAGACAGCGACTCGTCAGATTTTATTAAAACAGAACAAAGGAAAACGATTTCTTGATTGAGAACAATTTGATCATGGATGAACAAAACATTCAATGCGAATGGTTGATTTTAATTTCAAGGACTTTTTAAGCACCTTGTAAAATAAAAATGGCTGTTTTCAAGGAATTCCAGGCCTTGACTTTCTTTTGTAAGCACTTCAAGGACCTTGTGCGAACCCTGGTCTACCCATCTCAGAAGCTCCTGACATGGGTACACAGATCACATCGCTTTCTAACGATACGTCTATCCTCTCAGAAGCACCTGACATGCTAACAGATCACAGCGCTTTCTAACGATACGTCTATCCTCTTAGAAGCTCCTGACATGGGTACACAGATCACAGCGCTTTCTAACGATACGTCTATCCTCTTAGAAGCACCTGACATGGGTACACAGATCACAGCGCTTTCTAACGATACGTCTATCCTCTTAGAAGCTCCTGACATGGGTACACAGATCACAGCGCTTTCTAACGATACGTCTATCCTCTTAGAAGCTCCTGACATGGGTACACAGATCACAGCGCTTTCTAACGATACGTCTATCCTCTTAGAAGCTCCTGACATGCTAACAGATCACAGTGCTTTCTAACGATACGTCTACCCACTCAGCTGTGTCGGGCAGCAAACGCTGAAAGCATGAAAGAGACCCTCCACCTGAGTGGTTCCCAAACTATTTGTTGCCGTGGCATGTGTTGTAGAAGAATGGAAATTCCACGTAATATAACTTTATAACTTTTTTTTTTTATAACTTTTGTGCTTGTAAATGTCATGAAGAATAGAATGATAGCTAAATGTGAGCAGCTTCTGGGCCGATGAGCAAAACTGATGCAGTGAGTATTATTTTATAGGCTCAACTGACTTTATGTTTTATGTTTGACAATGCCTTTCTTTACATAGTAGTAGTTATATTTCTTCCAACATGGCTGCCTGTAACCATTGGGAAACCTAGTTTCTGTGCAGTGGTAGAGTAAACACTGGAAAAGTATATTACTGTTCCACTATGACTTGTTAACAAGACCCAGAGATAAGATAGCAAAGTATTACACTTTTGTTTTGTTTCTCCTATATCAACACATAGCACCACCGTTGTTTCTCCCAACATGGAGGAAGAACGGGCGTTCTAGACGGTCTGTGAAAGGCCTCTATTGAAAACCCATTGCTCTGCTAATCCACATCGAACGCTCCCCGACTTACTGTAACAGAAGCTGGAGGAAAGAGAAGGGCTGGGCTGCCCGGCAACTGCCTGATTCAGAGTCTCTCTCTCTCTCTCTCTCTCTCTCTCTCTCTCTCTCTCTCTCTCTCTCTCTATCTCTCTCTCTCTCTCTCTCTCTCTCTCTCTCTCTCTCTCTGGTGGATACAGAGAGTCAGGGGACATTCAAGAACATCACCATTTCACACCGTTCTCGTGTCAAAGGGTCAATGGTTACAAAGGGAAGGGTCTCTCTGCACCGCAGTTATGAGGCCATAACCATCATAACTGTAGCTACTACAGGAATAACCTAGCACCTAGATAGAAAAAAGCGGACAGTGTTCCTTTGTGTATTTCTCTTCTAAAACATAATGAGAAGCTTCTCATTTCTCATTAAAAGTACTGCACAAAACTACACTATGTACAGGTGCGATAATATTCTTCTTTAGAGAAAAGTAATGTGACAGTAGTCTACATGAGACAGGGAACAGTCTACAAGAGACAGTGAACAGTCTACCATAGTCTACCAAGAGACAGTGAACACAAGATACAAGATACTTTAATGCCACACAACGATGGTTGGTGGTAATTGTTTGCGGTACAGATTGTTAAGCACTGGTTACATCAACATGAAACATCAGACATCAAACATCAAACGCCCCCCTCCCACCTCCCAATCCCCACAATAAATACATAGATACATAAATACATACAGGACAGTCACGGTAACAGTGTCAGTCAGTGACAGATGCTTGCCCGTCTGTGCAAAGGGGGGGGGGGGTGGGCCAGGGTGTTCAGTGTTCGGACTGCTGTGGGGAAACTGCTGTTTGTGAAGCGTGTGTGTCTGGTTAGAATGGACCTGCTGTAGCGACGTGAGGGCATGCGCTGGAATAAGTGGTGTGCTGGGTGAGAGGGATCGTTGACTATTTTACCAGAGCGGGTGACTGTGCGTGAGGTGTGACAGTCTACCATAGTCTACAAGAGACAGGGAACAGTCTACCATAGTCTACAAGAGACAGGGAACAGTCTACATGAGACAGTGAACAGTCTACCATAGTCTACAAGAGACAGGGAACAGTCTACCATAGTCTACAAGAGACAGGGAACAGTCTACCATAGTCTACAAGAGACAGGGAACAGTCTACCATAGTGTACAGGAGACAGGGAACAGTCTACCATAGTGTACAGGAGACAGGGAACAGTCTACCATAGTCTACAAGAGACAGGGAACAGTCTACCATAGTCTACAAGAGACAGGGAACAGTCTACCATAGTCTACAAGAGACAGGGAACAGTCTACCATAGTCTACAAGAGACAGGGAACAGTCTACCATAGTCTACAAGAGACAAGGAACAGTCTACCATAGTCTACAAGAGACAGGGAACAGTCTACCATAGTCTACAAGAGACAGGGAACAGTCTACCATAGTCTACAAGAGACAGGGAACAGTCTACCATAGTCTACAAGAGACAGGGAACAGTCTACCATAGTCTACAAGAGACAGGGAACAGTCTACCATAGTCTACAAGAGACAGGGAACAGTCTACATGAGACAGTGAACAGTCTCTACCATAGTCTATATGAGACAGTGAACAAGTAAAGACAATGGAGAATGCAGAAAGGGTTTTTGAGGAACTGTGACATCGGTTAAGTTTCACTTCATTATTATCATGAGGTACTTACCCAGCCGAGTGAGGAAGCGGAGTCGCGTGCTGCGAGTGCGGGAGTAAGCGAGGGAGTGAATACACTGCGGGGCCGACGGGCCTGCCAGTAATTGCTCATAATTGAGAGTCTAATTTTAGTCCCGTTAACCCCAGGTGAATTCACAAGAGACACAACACTGTGGGATAGAGAGCCGATGGACTGAAATAAGGCTTTAATTTTTTCCGGGCCTCGCAGAGCTTATAGAGATCCGACAGAGAGGAGTTGGACGCCGGAGAACACAAAGGACAGAAATCCTCTGCAGATATTTCCGAGGCACTTTTCTGTCCCTTTTAATCTTTGGCAGCCATTCACCCTCAGTCTTGTTTCCAGCCGGAACCCAGAGACCAGAGGAGCAGCAGAGAAGAAAGGCTGCCGAGTTTTTGGCTGAACAAGGCAGAAGTGCTCTGATATTTTCAAATGTCACCCATTTTTCAATAAATAATAAGCAGCAGAGTTTTCAAAGAAAAGGATGGCTAGAGGAAGCACGCAGGTTGTCAGGGTTCGTTCAGATGAGTGAACGTCAGCGGTTCCCCAATCAATAGACGCGAGAGAGGGGCAGGTGCAGGAAACACGATGCCATTACGAGTTTCCTAACATCTTAACGGACTTTCCATGAGACGGCCAAGAACAAAAAGGCGAGAATCTCTCTTTGTCTCGTTTCATGCCCAAGGTTGCAGATCTTGGTGTCTGCAAAGCGCTAATGGTGATGAATGCCAAGTCAATCTGGTTTCCACTCTGGGCGTGTGGCCATGAGATGGCTATGCGCAGCGAGTGTTTTGCTATGAATTAACAGTGTAGGCCTAGATCCACTGATGAAGAGACACAGAAGGTGCTAAATAATGAGACCCTTGTCACACATGGAAGGTAAGCCAGTAGGGCTGGAACGATTAATCGATTTTAAATCGAAATCGCGATTTGGAATGATGCAAATCGAAAAAAAGCGCAATTTTTTTAAATATTTTTCTAACCAGGAAGTCCCATTGAGATACAAGATCGGTTTGGGAGAGGGAGGTAAGGGGTTTTAGATTGTGTGTTGTGAAGTTTAGACTTCAGAGAGGGAGAGTAAAGTACAGAAAAAAAGGTACCGTTGGGTACCGGTATCGATTCCCAGGTAAAAATAAAAATGTTCAGGCTCGGTGTCCCGAACAGACCCACCGCGTAGGCCAGATGCAAGCCGCATTTTACAATACATCTCTGTGGGGCTGCTTAAAAATAATAATAATTATAATCGCAAATGTAATCGCAATCGCAATATCTGTCAGAAAAATCTGTCATGTCTTCCTACTCCTACTGCATGCACAGAGAAGAAAAAGGTATGCATCTTCTTGTCTAACTCCAGGGTTCCCAAAATGTTGGAGTGTTAAGATACATACCTTTTTCTTCTCTGTGCATGCAGTAGGAGTAGGAAGATGTGCACCGTTAGCCTAGCTTAGCATCAGTCACTGGAAGTAGGTTCCTCCATTAGCCTAGTTCCCAACGTCTTCCTACTCCTACTGCATGCACAGAGAAGAAAAAGGTACGTATCTTCTTGTCTAACTCCAGGGTAGATGGCAAATAAGCTAATTTCCCAAAATGTTGGAGATTTCCTTTAAGGGCTAAAACATTATGCGTATAACAGCTACAAGGTTACAATGTTGTTCCAGGGACTGAGGTTGAAGTGCTTCACAAAACATATGATGAGAACACGTCACCACGATAAACACAGTACTGTCTGGTTCCTTTCTGTTCTTCTTTTGATATTCAGTGACGATGTCCAGGAGACCAGATTGTGGGATCAATATGAAAGTGTGGCCATGCTGTACCTGTGATCCTCATGGGAGAGAACTGAACGAATGGCAAAAGATTCTTATTAAACCAATCAATACAACCTTATTGTACACACAGACATACACCACACACATGCGCGCGCGCACACACACACACACACACACACACACACACACACACACACACACACACACACACACACACACACACACACACACACACACACACACACACACACACACACACACACACACACACACACACACACACACACACACACACACACTATTGTAGCTGGGAGTAATGTGTTGGGGTATTGGATATTGGGCTATGGTTTGGCACACAGGTCACACACACAAATGAAATTACAGCAAATCACACGCTGACTGATCATAAAAAAGGACCAAATAATGATTACTATACTTTAGCACAAAGAAAAGATGGTGAGCTTATATATTCAACTCCTTACTGCTTCATTACACTGAAGAGATTTCATTATCATATTTAGTCACTGACCCATTGATAAAAGCCTGACAGCATGTGACAAGAATAATGTTTTACATTTTCTGTGAATGTGTAGCCTACATGCCTTACCTACATGCCAAGCCTACAAGCCT
>NC_140169.1:139587082-139617082 GCF_963971535.1 Notolepis coatsorum | reverse complement strand
CCAATTCCACAGCTTCCTCATTCGTGGAAATGAAGTGAAGAAGTGAAGCTAAAGATTGAATCACTGTGAAATTCCAACACGGACATATAGACGTGCATGGAAAGCTGTTAACAGTGACAGCAATGAAATAAATTAACAATGAATGTGCAGATTTATTTTTGCTGTGAAATAACTCTAATCAGATAGAGAATGTTTTGTTTACAGTCAAGATAAGGTTTTATGTATTGTTGTTGTTGTTGTTGTGAGAAACAGAGCCACAGAGAGGAAGAGGGAGAGAGAAAGAGCAAGAGACCAAAAGAGAGAGAGAGCATGAGAGAGAGACCAAGAGAGAGAGAGAGCAAGAGCAAGGTATCCTTGGTATCCTCAAACTCACAGTCCATTCTGTTTAAACCATCAGGATTCACAACACCTAGAATCCATTGCACACATAACAAACGGATGTAATGCATACAAACACCTGTACATCGCTCGTCATGACCGTATTGTGGACATTGTGTCTGATGCGGTACGGAACATATCACCAGCTAGTGCAACAATGTACAAACATGCCAGAGTAAAACCAGAGTGGTTTGGCCTTACCAACGATGTTTTTGCTAACATACCCAATACACCGGACGTTGTTTTTGTTGACACCAGCCACGGAGAGGTGCTGGTCATAGAAGTAGGCTGTACCTTTGACCTGTACATGGACCAGGCCTTCCGGGACAAGTATATCAAATACCAACCACTGCTCAGTGTGATGACTGACCTTGGGTATAGGTGTAGATATGGTGTACTTGTGTTCGGAAGTCTTGGCCATGTACACAAATCCACCATGACCGGTCTGAGAATTGCTGCAATGTCTAAAAGAAAAGCCAAACAAATTGCCAAATATTGCTCTGTCTCAGCTATTATTGGCAGCTTAGCCACGTGGAGAAGGAGGTGCTATGTGTACCCTTAAGTGTTCAGTGCTGCTTGGCCCCGATACATTTGATTCCCTGTTTATGTAATATAATTTGTGGAACCAAATAAAGTATTAAAATGTGTGTGTGTGTGTGTGTGTGTGTGTGTGTGTGTGTGTGTGTGTGTGTGTGTGTGTGTGTGTGTGTGTGTGTGTGTGTGTGTCTGTGTGTGTGTGTCTGTATGTATGTATGTGTGTGTGTGTGTGTGTGTGTGTGTGTGTGTGTGTGTGTGTGTGTGTGTGTGTGTGTGTGTGTGTGTGTGTGTGTGTGCGTGCGTGCGTGCGTACGTGCGTGTATGCGTGTGCGTGCGTGCGTGCGTGCGTGCCTGCACATTTGTCTCAAGATCACTTTTACTTAATTCGGAGGTAGAAACCAATTCCACAGCTTCCTCATTCGTGGAAATGAAGTGAAGAAGTGAAGCTAAAGATTGAATCACTGTGAAATTCCAACACGGACATATAGACGTGCATGGAAAGCTGTTAACAGTGACAGCAATGAAATAAATTAACAATGAATGTGCAGATTTATTTTTGCTGTGAAATAACTCTAATCAGATAGAGAATGTTTTGTTTACAGTCAAGATAAGGTTTTATGTATTGTTGTTGTTGTTGTTGTGAGAAACAGAGCCACAGAGAGGAAGAGGGAGAGAGAAAGAGCAAGAGACCAAAAGAGAGAGAGAGCATGAGAGAGAGACCAAGAGAGAGAGAGAGCAAGAGCAAGAGAGAGAGAGAGCAAGAGAGAGAGAGAGCAAGAGAAAGAGAGAGAGAGCAAGAGAAAGAGAGAGAGCGAGAGAGAGAGCAAGAGAGAGAGAGAGAGAGAGAGAGAGAGAGAGAGAGAGAGAGAGAGAGAGATATAGAGATGTCTCGTGAGTAGCCACAGCCCTCGCAGCCTACGGTTCCTCAGGTTCCTCTGCAGGTTCTGTGGGTGGGTTACCATAGAAACTGTCCAAGCTACAGTAGACTATGCAAAACTATGTAACAAACAAACACACACACACACACACACACACACACACACACACACACACGCACACACACACGCACACACACACACACACACACACAAACACACAAACACACAAGAATTTTTAAATCATTATTCCATTCCTGGAATTACTGCCATACACTCAACTAGAAATACTGTGTCATGGTTGGATGCCTCCGCCAACCAGTAGCCAGTGAGGGCTTATGAGAAGGAGGTGGGGCTAACATAAACCAACGGATTCCAATGGACTTATATGAATACTATGTGGTAGGGTAGGGCTGGGCGATATGGCCTAAAAATTAAATCCCTGATCGATTTTTTTTCTCTTGAAAATAAGAAACGCCAAGGAAATCATTCAAATAACCTTTGTTTTTATTTGACACAAAAAGATTATCAAACCAAGATGAATGTCCCTATTGGGATTGAAGTGCAAACCTAACTTTCACCAATATTCACTTAAAAAATATATATATAATAATATATATATATAAAATGTTACTCTTACTCTTAAACAAAGATGAATGTCCCTATTGGAATTAATAGTCCAATAACTTGCTTTTTCACCAAACTTCACTTAAAACAAATAAAAGGTGCCTCTTGATCATCAAACAAGAATGAATTTCCCTATTGGGATTAATAAAGTGCAAATCTAACTTTCACCAAACATCACTTTTTGTAAAATAAAAGGTGACTCTTGAAAAAAATATATAAAATCTTTTTTAATTTTTTTTTGAAAATCGATACTTTTTTTTGAAAATCGTCCTAAATCATTAATATCGATTAATCGCCCAGCCCTATGGTAGGGGCGTGGCTTAAGTATAGGGGGGCAGGGCAAACATAGGCCACTGAAATAGGATCTCCCCGCTGAGTCCAATCGTTGAGTCGAAGTGGACTTGAGTCGAAGAAATTCCCTCCAAGCATTCGTCTTCACGAGAATGGCATGGACGTGAGGTCACAGTGACCTTGTCCTCTGACCAGCAATATCTTTTCAGTCCTTGAGTCCAAGGGGACCACTGTGTCAAATTCAAAGAAATTCCATCAAGATATTCCCCGAGATATCGCGCCCACAAGAACGCGACAGACAGATGGCCATACAGACAAGAAGAGCGCCTCTGGCCACAGCCCCCCGGAAGGTAAAATAACTCTCACGGTGTCTTTAAGTGTGATGAGACATTTAGGAAGCCGGCGGTGTTCCTCGCTTCACATGTAAGGGTGAATTATTGATTGTTTCCTAGCATGACTCGACCGGTGGGAACAGCTCTGAATCCCTTGTTAAATCTGAAGATTTATTTTTCAGATAACAACAAAAGCCAATTGGCAAGGAGTACCAATTTGGTGTTTCCTCAGCACCCACTGGCACGTGGCGTTTCAGTCCGCTACATCCACACCAAGACGAGGGGAAACACGTGAGCGTGTTCTTTCCTTTCATCGTTGGCACGACAGCGAGGCGCTCGGAAAATAACTGAAGCCGTTTCCCCATTTAGGCTATTCATTTATTGAAATACACGACCAACAACCAATTAAAATAAATTACACACGAGAGGATGAAACACATTAACAGAGCTTGCTAACGTCATATTCACATCAACAATACCATTTGTGATGTTACGATATGAATATAATATGAAGTTGCGACTATAGATATACAATATATATATATATGGTTACAACATTTGCATCTTTGCATTAATGACATTTCCTGCGCGTCACGTCACCTGGGCACCCGGCAATCCCGTGGCTGGCGTCAACAATAAACATCACCGACTTGATGCATTGTGGTGGGTCTGTGTACCGCTCCGGAGCGGCCTTACGTGGTGTTGTTATCCAGCAGGGGGCACTCTGTCCTCTGGACTTGTCAGTAACAAGAGTAGGGGGTTCCTCGACGTTCCTGGCCAAATTCCCAATCAGGTCTCTGACATCAAGGCCACCTAATCATCCCTTCCTGTTAATTGGCTGATATCAATCCCTGTCTCCTGAGCCGTTCAGCCATTGTGTAGTGTGATGTGTGCCTGGTGCCAGTGTATGGCAGCCATTGAGCCTGCGTAGCCCAAGGTTGGGTGCTACCAGTGGTGGTGAAGGAGGCAATTTCCACCCTACGTTGAAAAGCACTGTAATGAAATATTATTAGTATTATATTATTAGTGCAAAGTGTGGACGATGTGCAAACCAAGCACACTGCACTTTCGATTATTGCAGAAATGGGATACACTTAGGCTTAGTTCAGACTACAGGCAAATCCGATTTGTTTTCTCAAACGCATATCTTTTAAGACAGACTGTCCTCACTGTTATTTGTAAGTGATCAGATTGGATCTGTGTGTGTCCAGACATCAGCATGCGTTGCTGTGGTAACGACGTAGGCATCAGTACCTACTAGGTGCGCTGGTGATGCGGCTTTCCTATGTGGAAGCATGAGAGATGGCTTTGAATGCACAGAAGCCTCCCTCCAAAGTGCCAGCAGACTATTTATTTCAGTGTCTGTCCACGGACTGGTGTTCTCTGTGTCGTCCTCCGTGTCCATACTGCTCTCTGAGACATAGAGGAACCGTCACCAGCTCTGGAAAAATAAGCACACCTGGGACTACACTAGGGCTGCACGATTAATCGTTTTTTAATCGAAATCGCGATTTGGAATGATGCAATTATCAAATCGCCAAGCCTGCAATTATTATTATTTATTTATTTTTTATTTTTTTAACCAGGAAGTCCCATTGAGATACAAGATCTCCTTTGCAAGGTAGACCTGGCCAAGATGACAGCAATAACATTTGCAATACATCACACAGCAATAAAATGTGCGATACATCACACAAGAACATAATAAATGTGCATGTATACAATACATCACATGTAAACACAAAGCAGAATAGTCTACATGATAGTAAAAGTGTATAATACAGGGTAATACAGTAATTTAGCAGTTGGGACCCGACTACAGAAAGCAGCAACATTCTTCTTGTAATTTTTTTTTTAAATATGTTATAATCGCATCGCAAATCGCAATCGCATTTTCAGAATGATCGCAATTAGATTATTTCCCAAAATTGTGCAGCCCTAGACTACACTAAATGAATGGAGTGTGAGACGTAAAATTGTTTATACCAGTAAAACTAGAGGCTTATTCGATTGAACGACAGATTTGTAATATTTAGGGTGTTAAAATCGTATTGACATTTTCAACTCGGAATATCACTCAGCGGATCGATTTAGGCGCATGATGGCGATGTATTTCACCTTTATTGGGGCGACAGTGGCTCAGGAGGTAGAGCAGTCGTCCCCGGTAATCCGGAGGTTCCCGTTTCGATTCCCGCACCTCCCTTCCTTGTTCTTGAGCAAGACACTTTAAGACCCCTAATTGCTCCCGATGTGCAGGTTGGCACCTTGCATGGTTGCCTCTGCCATCGGTGTGTGAATAGGGTGAATAGGGTGAGAGTGAGTGGGTAAAATGTGAAGAATAAATTGTAAAGTGCTTTGGACAAAAGTATTGATTATTGATGATTATTGATGATTTACAGACAACGAGGGTACGCTTGAGTTGGCTAGTTTCGCAATCAGATTGAGAAAATATTTTATTCACAATATTGAAATTGACATTCCTGATATTTAAAGCAGTTGATTGCTATTGCCCATGTCAGTTCCGCTAATAACGTGAATGACATGTGTCTGGTTTCCAGTCAGGACATCTCCTCCTATTCATTATCGCAGCTGATATCCCTCTTCCTATATATATATATCTATATATATATATATATTAACCTCTTTGCCGCTCTGAGCGACGATTTGATGAAAGAGTGCGATTGCGATTATTGTGGACAATTGCTATATAATAAATAAATGGGGTCCACTAGCTTGGTTATAAAGGAAAATGCAGAGATTACTGATAGTTTTGAAATGTGTATTTCTCAACTCAAACGGGCTAACTTAACCACATGCGGTTTTTAAAATTAATCAAAATGTAAAAGAAAATTATACATTTTTCAATCAAGTTAAGAATGTATCACATTACCCTTTTTGACAGTAAGTAACTTTGACTACCAGTTACTCCCGGGTGGCTGGTGATGTGTTAGTGTACATTCCTAAATCACAAGGAGAATCACAGGGAAATCACCGCAGGCAGAATAGTACCATGACCAGACATCCCCGAATGTCTCATTTCATAATACAATGTTTCTGAATGGACTTTTGGATTAAACCAAGTTGTATGCACTGATGAACGGTCTTTCCCAGCGGAACACAAGTTACTTAACGTTATACAGGCAGAGCTACGCACGCTTTGCTTGCCAGATAGCAGTGTTGATAAGAGGGAGCCGTCTACCATCAAAGAGGTTATTTCAACAAATATATTCACAAAATGGATTACCATTCCAACGTTATTGAAGACTCCTGTGACCAGTACGTTGATTACTTAACCATTTTGTGACGGCAGCTACGTTATGTGCGCAAATGTAATACTGTACGTATACTATACGCATACAGCTCTTCACCGGCTCAGATTTGGACATTTAATACGAGAAGTTGTGGGGCTTTTACTCGCATGCATTCAGCACATACATTTATTTAATTAAATCACAAATCACAGCCTTTTTTTCCCTGTTATGTAATTGCACAGGTGGAATCGCATTTCAAATCACCTCCAAATGTTATTTGGATCAGATTTGCAAAGAGATCACATTTCATGTAGTTTTCTGTTGTTTTCTGCCGTTCAGACCTCTGAATACAATCTGGACATGCCACCAACAAAAATAAAGATTTGGGCTGGCAGTCTGAACAAAACACTAAGCACATGAACGCGCGCGCCAAGCGAGTTAGGTGCAATCAAGGGTGCACACTGGGACAGCCCTCTAAGAAGACTATGACCGGCACGTGACTGGTACGTTCAAATTCCACTGGGCAGCATGTGAGGGGTTACAACGGTATTAAAGGACTGAACAGAATGTGAATTGAGACAAAATCCCCCCCAACTTAAAAAGGCTATTAACCTTGTGGTGGTTTTCTCCCTCCCCCTCCTATACGAGCCAGTGGTGGGGACCTTTCTCTCAAGATGGCTAAAGCCTTGGCACCAGGCACAGGCTTACTTAGACCACATCGTGGTGCTAATCATCCTGTCTGTGGCTCAGACGAGCCCGGCCAGAGAACAGCAATTCTGGGTCAGAAGGGGGGTGGGGGCGAGTCCCAGTCTTCACACAATGACTTCCCAACGGGCATCCATCTTGCACTAGGGCCCGTGATTACTATCATTCCTCCTTGATTGTAATAATTACAAGTAATAGAAGATGCAGCTCTGACGTTGTTCCCTCCGTCACTGGAGATAAGTCCCTTCTCCTTCCTCTGCATGATTAAAAGGCTTAATGACTGGTCTTAATGACTTGGAAAATGCACCCCCGGCATCCTCTCTCTACCCGCGTTCCTTCACATCTTCTCCTCAGACTGTCCTCGGGCTACCACTCAAGTGTAAAGTAGGTGTGAATAATGCTGTGGGTTTCTTTTTTTTCTTCTTCATTTAAATGTGTGTTTATCAAACCCCGTACAAAAGCCATTTCCTCCCGCCGCATAGCAGCGAGACTAGTGTGGTGGGGGAAAATATCGATACGTATAGTAGTATCGCGATACTTTGTGTGGCGATACTGTATCACCACGCAAAGTATCACGATACTACTACGTATCGATATTCTCATACGGTATCGATACAGGGACGCCAAGTATCGATATTTAATTATTTATTTATAAAAAAAGTTTAAATAAATATTTTTTTTTGTATAAGGAAGTTGCATTGTTCATTTCAATACCTGTAATAGTACAGTAGTCCACACACACACGCTTTCTTTAGTACGACACCATACGTTGATCGGATAGATTGCAATGAAATAAATGGACAATCGAGCTGGAATTAACGTTAGATTCCTCTTACCTGTGGCCGATGCGTCTGGTGAAAAAAAATTCCAATTATTTGATGTCAATCTGCTATATCCATTTTCCGTTTGTATGACACAATAAATGCCGAAAGCATATTGATTCTTGCGTCTCGAAAGTGATCCCATGCACTCGAGTGTGTATCTTGATCCACGTTACAAGATATCTCTGCCGGAGCTTTTTCCCCCGATGCACAGAGCGCCACTTCCGGTTTAGAGTGGAGTGCAACTCGCCCGAAATCCACCAAGCGGCGGTATTGAGGCGTTGAAATATCAGACAGGGTCCAGCTGGCTCCCGGAGCCTTCCTGGATGAATTATGAATGCCAATAGCGAATAAAGGAAATAACGATCATAAAAACTAGTAAACTCGTTGTTGGCGCTATTCGATTGGCGGGCAATAATGAGTAAACTCGTTTTTGGTGCAAGATGTGTTAATATCGTAATACTCAGCATATCGCAATATATTTAGTATGGCAATACTATCGTATCGTGACTCAAGTATTGTGATAGTATCGTATCGTGAGGCCTCTGGTGATTCCCACCCCTACTATTTACCCTAGCAGCTCCTGTGACAGAATACTATCCGCCTGTTCTGGCGTTCAGTCAGAGATATGCCCTGCATGCTGAGCTTACACAGGCAGGGTCTGGTGGACGGGTGTTTAGCCTACACTTCATCCCACTGCCAATCAGGCTGGGACAGAGACGCTATAGCTGTCGTGGTGACATGCCTTATCACACACACACACACAAACACACAAACACACACACACACACACACACACACACACACACACACACACACACACACACACACACACACACACACACACAAACACACACACACAGACACACACACAGACACAGACACAGACACACACACACACACACACACACACACACACACACACACACACGCACACACACACACACACACACACACACACACACACACACACACACACACACACACACACACACACACACACACACATCACAGAATACATCTAAAAGCAACAGTCCTCAGACCCATCTGTCTCTCTGCCTCAACAGTCAACATACAATAAGAGGTCTGTTTTAATCACGGAGGGGAGGACTGGA
Source organism: Notolepis coatsorum (assembly GCF_963971535.1). NCBI lineage: Eukaryota > Metazoa > Chordata > Actinopteri > Aulopiformes > Paralepididae > Notolepis > Notolepis coatsorum. Next base: position 139,608,150 of record NC_140169.1, on the reverse strand, counting down.
ACTGTTTTACCTAAATCCTATTGCCCTGCTGTGAGGAGGACATGTGATAACTGTAAGTCTTTACCAACGTGTTCTGTGTCTCGCGTATCCCCCCCCCAGGAGACCCTGCAGGATGACATCATCCAGTGAACCGCACTGTTTCGTCAACTTTCCTGCCTGGAGTTGGACCTACTACTACAACAGTTGAAAATAGTGTCTGCAGTTCAGCTGAGGTCTGCTCTCCACCGGGTGCCACGTGGATTAGGCTCTCGAAACAGAACATGTTGTGGTGAGTTCCAAGTACGACTATTGTCACATGTCCTCCTCACAACAGGACGATAGGATTAGGGTTGAAAAAAGTCAGCAAAGTAGCCCTTTAAGTGCATCGTGTCACAGTAGAAGGGTGGTCACAGTCACAGAGTAAAGGAAATGTCACGTTCCCCTTATTTGGTTATGTAGACACTGTCTGGTTATATAGGCTATGTTCAAACTGCAGGCAAAAGTGTCCCACATTTTTTTGTGCTCATAATATCATAATAATATATGATAATATGTAATATGTGATAAAAGTGACACAGATCTGTTTTTGTGTGAACAGCACCAATCACATGGAGTCTTAATTAGATACAGGTCTGATTTGGTTTAATTATCTGGCCTCCACTGCATTCCACTTATAAATTATAAACCATAAACTGTGACTTCAGTGTCCTCCTCCATGTTTACGTCCATCATCGGTATTGGTCAATTTGCGTACACCGGTCAGTTCAGGAGCGTGACCAGTTCACACTGAAATCTGATATTGGCCACATAAAAAAAATAATAATAATGTGAACTGAGCCAAACCAAATAAAATCTGATCTAAGCAATAAATCAGAATTGAGCACTTAAGCTTGCAGTGTGAACGTAGCCACAGTGTGCACACTCTACACTTGATTGCACCGCATCCACAGGACTCTTGTGACCTATAGAGTAGCTTAATCCAATCTGTCCTACAAAGGCAAAAAAAAACAGTAACTTCAGTTACTTACTGCCGTTTGCCTTTCTAAAGTAGTCACTATTCAAAATGTCACTTTAAAACTAAATGGAAAAGTCACTTTAAAGGAATGAGGAATATAAAAGCCACTTTAAGGAAAGAAAAGATGTGGCTCGCTCTTATCGTATAGTATAATTTGAATATAGTAAATATAGCACAATGACGGAGTTAAAATTGTATATTGTATAGTAGTGTACATAGGAACCAGTGCCTTCTCAGGAATTTAGCATGTCTATTTTTATTATGCACATCTTATGCCTTCTTATTACCTGTTTTTTTATGCCTATTTTATTATTGTATTATTGCACAATCGATGCGGGCATGACCACCCGCATTTCACTGTATGCCCTGGTATGTACAGTATGTGACAAATAAACCTCTTGAATCTTGAATCTTGTAGCCCTCTACATGTGTATAATATACCACTATATCTGCACCCCTCTAAGTGTGTATGAATACCACAACATCTGTATCCCTCTGAATGTGTACATATATACTATTCCACAGCATTGCCCTAGAAAGGCAAACTATAGTGACAGGTGTTGCTGCTTTTTGCCTTTGCAGGGCAGCGATAGGCCAGTGTTTTTCAAAGTGTGGGTCAGGACCCACGTGTGGGTCTTGACTTGGGGAGATTGAAATGGCCATCAGTTAAGCGGTCTTAAAACCAGGATCAATGTCGCCCTATAGGTCTACACAACAATCTGCCAAATCAGATTTGGGTCTAGAAGAATATTTCTTCTGAAAATGTCTGCTGAAAAGAAGTTTGAAAGTTCATAATACAAATCGTTTTTAAAGGATATTAAAAAGTGAAATTATGTAAATGAGACTGATGGTAGTATGGTGTAGTAAGTAAAATTATTTCTTGTTTTAATTTAATTGCTAATTACATTCTGTATTTGTTCTGTTGTATTATTTTCGTGCAAGGACCCCTCAGGAAGACTAGCGGTCATTCATTGGACAGCTAATCCTAGGGATCCTAAATAAAAACAAACAAACAAACAAACAAACAAACAAACAAACAAACAAACAAACTGCAACAGGCCCTAGTATCACATCATGCTTGAGGAACATATGCCATCGTTTTAACTTTTACTTTATGTCGGTTAAAAGACCAAGATCACCTAAACTAGATCTGAGCGGTTCAGAAAACGTATCTAATTGTGATTATTTTGACTGGTACTGGAATTGCGATACGATTCACAGTATTAAGAGGGAATGATCATTGTTGTGTTGTTATTCTCGTTTTTTTTTTATGTATGATAAAACATAAAAATGAGCACGGTGTGAAAGTTCTTTGCGTGGGGATCTGTACCAAACAAAGATGTTTTCTTTAGTCTGCAGAATACAATTTGTAGGCCGGGACACACCTCTGCAGCAACACAATACTTCATTTAGAATGGTATTTTGACACACATTTCGCCTTTTGGATGTTACAATGGGCCATATTGCGAAATGTTATCAAATTGTAATTGCTAAACCTAAACCATTCATTGTGAGAGTCATCCCGCATGCTAACTGCCTTGGCATGAGAAGTGTCTTGGGGTAATAGTGGAAAAAAAAAGAAAATGTAAAAGGCCTAAGGCCTGAAAAAAGTGCAACAATGAAACATCTCTTTCTCATTTCCTCCTACTTCAGACAAGATCTGAGTTTGTGTCAGCATTTTTTTCACAACACACAAGGGCCTGAATGAAACCTATTTTATAACTGCTTGCTGAGTTATATGATTGAGCATTTTTCATCTGAAATGGTGGTATGAGTTCCAGAGAGACCTTATCAGTGTTAATCAGATGTCACTATACATAAGAAACCCGGCTGGCAGCTCTGACAGTCTCAGGAGAAATGGGGAACAGCGGATCTTTCATTTAGGTGTCAGTTTGTGCTCATTGAGGAGCATCCCTGTTTGAGACCATTGAGGATCTGAGAAACCACTGAACTTTCAGAGCGAGACCAAGAATGTACTCAGCTAGTTATTTCTCCTGAATTTAATATGGTGAACGACGTCCGTATTCTCGTTTGGGTATAGGAACAGAACAGGTATCTTTTTCTTGTCAGGAGAGAATAATGTAGGATAAATAGTTACAAGTGAGATCTTCGATTTTGCTTTCTGGGATCAACATCTCTCTCTCTCTCTCTCTCTTATTCACGTTACATTCCGCACTCAGTTGACAGTGACAGAGACCGAAATGATTCACAAATTAGTCATAATGGCCAATATGTTGTTTCTGAAATCCCTATACATAATGTGAAGGTAGAACATTCCCAGGAGGCTTTCTGTTTTAGTGTAGCTATACATTTTGTACATATTTTATTAGTAATGTTGTATTTTACTTTTTGATAAACATTTTAGCAATATACTGTAGGTTGATGATAGTATAGTGTAATACATGTTGTATGTGGCAGTGAGACCCGTACCACAATAGAAATAAGTCTGAAATTGTTTTGTATATCCTTGATCATTTTAGGATGCATGACTTGTTGTAACATGTAATGTATTTTAATAATTGTCAAATAAACTAAACTAAACTAAACAATTAGCCTGCCTCTCCGCCCTGGCTGTCACGGTGGGCGAAGGATGTCATTTGGAGTTGAATTGCCCGACCCAATTGCTCTGCCATCAGTTATAATCTTCAAATAGTGCAGTGAGTTGACAAACATTTATCACCTCGGTGTGAAGAGGCTTTTTCCACCGGACCGCTAAGAGGTCAGTTTGTTGACTCGGCGTGTTGGAGGAATGGGCAGGTTGGTGGTGCCAGTTTGGATGCGTCACGTGATTCCAATCTGAGGAGCGCGAGCGGCCAGTCGGTCATAATAACGTGACCTACATTCCGTTGGTAATTACTAACTAACCGGTATCGGCTCGTAATTACCAACGGAATGTGGGTCACGCGTTATGACCGACTGGCCGCTCGCGCTCAGTTCGGGAGCGGGCGGGACCGGGGATCATAGAACCTTTATTTCGGGAGTGGGGAACATAGGACCCTTTCTTTAAAAAAAAGCAGGGAACATAGAACCCGGGGAACATGGGACCCGGGGGACATAGGACCCGGGGAACATAGGACCCGGGGGAACATTGGACCCGGAAACATTGGACCCGGGGGACATAGGACCCGGGGAACATAGGACCAGGGAACATTGGACCCGAGGAACATAGGACCCGGGGAACATAGGACCAGGGAACATTGGACCCCAGGGAACATAGGACCCGGGGAACATTGGACCCAGGGAACATAGGACCAGGGAACATTGGACCCCAGGGAACATAGGACCCCAGGGAACATAGGACCCCAGGGAACATAGGACCCGGGGAACATTGGACCCAGGGAACATAGGGATGACCCTGACTGGCCGCTCGCGCTCAGATTGGAATCACGCATCCAACTGGCACACACCCAACCTGCGTGCCCTGGGCCTGGAGCCAGGCCAGGCCAGGTCACGTTATGATAAGTAACGGGGAAAATAACAAAACACGAAAAACAGTTTCGTACGACCTCCCCCCCCCCCCCCATATTATATGTATTCATAATAACGTAACGTTACATTTCCAGTTTCCGACGTCGATGAAATCACTGAGTCAGTCACGTGACGTAGATACAGTAATAATGACGCGGTACGTTCACGCGCGCGTGTGGAAAGCTGTCAGATATTATAACCAACTCACTGTATACCGCGAGCTGTTTCAATGAAGAAGACAAAAAAACTCAATTATGAACTTCAGATAGTTAAATAACTTTTTTGTTATATAGTTTAAAAAAAAGTTCTATCTTACCGGCAATGTCCCAGAGTTGTAACCGCACCAGCGTCTTGCTGTCCCAGTTGATCACTTTGAGTGCAAAGTCGACCCCGATGGTCGCCCTGTAGTGCTGCGAGAACAGCTGGTGCACGTAGCGCTTGATGATGCTGGTCTTCCCGACGCCTAGTTCCCCGATGACCAGCACTTTGAACAAGTACTCCTTACATTCCGATACCGAACCTCCGGCCATGGTGGTGTTAAAGGAGGACAAGCGACGAGTGACTTAAAAAAAAAAGGACTTTCTCTCAAACTCAGAAACGTCCTCTTTTCTCTCATATGCGGCTGCTGTGTGAGAACTGGGACGCAAGTGGCCGGTTGTTGCCGGGGAGCAGATACAATAGAAAGTACATTTGTCCCCCTCCTCCCCTCCCTCCCTCCCTCCCTCCATGACTCCCTCCTTCTCGGCAACAACCACCTGATAAGTCATAGGACCCGGAAAAAGAGGAGCTTTCTCTCCCTCCCACCCCTCCTCCAGTCCTCCCCCTGTGTGTGGTTTACACTGCAGTAAGGGTGGTACTGTACTGTGTTTATTGATAGCCACATAACCACATATAACATCCATTCAACCTTAGCCTGAGCACTTTAGACACTACACTTTCAACACCATATTTGTATCTATGTATTACTAAAATATGTGCACTACTACTACATCCCTACCTCATTTTTGCATAAAAACAAAAAGCTGCATTCTGTACTTCATTGTTTGCATTTTGTACTTCATTTGGTACTTTAGTTGGTATAGTGTATATTTTGTAGTGTTTGGCCTTATTCTTTTGACTTTTTACTGTATCACATCCCAGGGGGCTGATTGATTGATTGATTGATTGATTGATTGATTGATTGATTGATTGATTGATTGATTGATTGATTGATTGATTGTATTAACAGAAGAATGGGTACAGCTCAATACACACAATTGTTAAGGGGATGCAGACCAGAGAAAGACTTTCGTCTTGTTTACATCAGGGTCCCCCATTTTCAATTCATCATACTAACTAAGCTCGACGATTCTGTAAAAGATCCAGAGATAGAGATTGAGAACTACTCAATAATCAGGAATGATAGGAACAAACATGGAGGTGGTGTCTGTATGTACATACACAAGGACACCAAATTCATCAACAGAAATGACCTGAATCATAAATCAATTGAAACTGTATGGGTGGAAATCCTATTCGAAAGGGCGAAATCCCTACTGGTTGGCACAGTCTACAGGCCGCCAGATCATAGTGGCTTTTATGATACAATGGATGGGTGTTTAGCTGGAGTTGAGGATGTAGACAAAATTCTTATTGGAGACTGGAACACGGATATGCAACGAAAAGATGCACCCGTCTTCAAGGCCTTCAGTAGGTTTTGTGATCTGCATGGCCTCAGCCAGCTAATCACCCAACCCACACGTGTATGTGAATCAACTCAGACTACCATTGACCTCATTCTGACCTCCGACAAGTCCAAGATCTCAAATAAAGGGGTTATAGCATGTGGGTTAAGTGATCATTATATGATATTCTGTACCCGAAAAAAACTAAAACAAAAGGCTGGCTGCCACAAAACAGTCACATCTAGAGACCTCAAAACCTACTCTAGCGAGGCCTTCAACCTTGAACTGGAGAGTCTGGACTGGTCAGATGAACTCAATGGTACACTGGTTGACGAAACATGGCTTGGTTTCAAAACCAAATTCTCAGCAATACTAAACGACATGGCCCCCCTAAGAACCACCAGGGTAAAAAATCGCGCTGAGCCGTGGATGCACTCCGAAATACTGGCCGCTATGAAAACCAGAGACAAAAAATGCTCTGAGTTTCGTAAAAGTCAGTCAAAGCTTACTAAAAGCACGAGCAGTGAACTCCAAGCCCACGTGACTGAACTCAAACTAGAAAGAAACAGACTAAGAAACGACGTAAACTCCATGATCAAAACTGCAAAAAAGAATTTCATCAATGACAAAACTGAGGAAAACAAAAACAAACCACGTGAACTTTGGAAATTACTCAATAATCAACTAGGATGCAGTAAAAAACTTAAAACCAGATTCTCAAACATAAACATAAAAACTGACAACACGCTCATCACAGACAAGCTGGATGTAGCCAATTACTTAAACATTTTCTTCACAAACATAGCCACAACACTGGTAAACAAACTACCCTCCCACTCAGGGCTTTATGGGGTAGAACACATAGTAGCTTTCTACAAAAACCTAGGGGTCCGCAAGGACGACTTCAAGCTGGAAACGGTAACAACAGATGAGGTACTCAATAAACTGAGCGCCCTCCAACCTAACAAGGCCACTGGCCATGACAACATCCCCTCCAAATTCCTCAGAGACTCAGCAGCCGCCATCACACCAATCATCACACACATAATAAACCTCTCCATAAAACAGGGACACGTCCCCAAGGACTTCAAAATTGCGAGGGTGACCCCTCTGCACAAAAAGGGCAGCAAATTAGACCCAGGCAACTACCGCCCTGTTTCTATTCTCACCTCCATCTCGAAAGTCATGGAAAAAATAGTCTACGAACAGGTCGAAAAGTACCTAGCGGAAAAAAATCTAATCTACGAATTCCAATCTGGCTTCAGAACATCCCACTCCACTGACACATGCCTTCTCTATTTGAATGACCACATCAAACAAGAGGTGGACGCAGGCAAATACTGCGGCATGGTCATGCTGGACCTACAAAAGGCCTTTGACACGGTCAATCACTCCATTCTGATTGACAAGCTAAAAGCAATTGGTTTTGATAGTCTATCAGTGAGCTGGATGCAATCCTACCTTGAGGGGAGGGAACAGATGGTGGAGGTAAACGGTACCCTATCCCCCCCCCTCACAGTGAGCTGTGGTGTTCCACAAGGAAGCATACTAGGACCGCTACTGTTCCTAATTTATGCAAATGACATGTCGTCAGCTTGTGACTGCAACTTGTTCCTGTTTGCGGACGACTCAGCCCTGCTGGTCTCTGACAAGAACAAGTTACAGGTTGAAAAAACCCTCAGCTCGGAACTAGGCAGAATCTGCATATGGCTCGCTGATAACAAACTATCATTACACATGGGCAAAACAGAGTCCATTCTCTTCGGTTCAAATAACAAACTCAGCAAGACCGACGGCTTCTCAGTTACAGTGGGTGACAATATTGTCACAAGGAAAGATGAAATTACCTACCTGGGGTCCATCCTAGAGGCTAATCTCTCCTGTGACAAAATGGCATCCAATGTAATAAAAAAAGTCAACCAACGAACTCGATTCTTGTACCGGATCTCCTCTCTGGTAAACAAGAACACCCTGAAGACTCTGGCAGGAGCACTCATTCAGGGGTACTACGACTATGCTTGCACCTCATGGTACCAAAGCACCTCAAAGGCGCTAAAAACAAAATTACAAACATCTCAAAACAAACTGGTCAGACTACTGCTTGACCTTACTCCTAGAACCCACCTCACCCCTGCCCACTTCGACAACCTAGGATGGCTTAGAGTAGACGACAGAGTACAACAACTTGCAATGGGCCTGGTCTACAAGATACACTACACGACCAAGGTACCCATGTACATGTCAAAATACTTCCCAAAGGTCAGTGAATACCACGATCACAACACCAGAGGGAGCTCCACAAATCATGTCAAACCCAGATTCGGCTCAAATAAGGGACTAAACACGTTTCGCAATTATGCCACATCAATGTGGAACGCCCTACCCAAAGCTGTAAAGGAATGTGGATCACTACCCACTTTCAAAACCTCTCTCAAGGGACACCTACGGGAGACTGCAATTCAACACTGGCCCCTGTAAATATCCTAACCCAATCATTCCAACCCCCTCCAATGTACAGTCATTTACCTAGTATGGTTTTGTCAATAGTTCAATGTACAATTGTGTTTGTTTGTACAGTGTCTCCTCCCCCCCCCCCTCAATGTACAGTGTTACTTGTTTATACAGTATGCCCCCCGCCCCCCCCCCCCCCCCCAACCACCTCCAATGTAAATTACCCAGTATGGTTGTCAATATCCCAATGTACCCAACCCCCCCCACCCAACCTCCAATGTACAGTTTCTACGTCAAATGTATATACTCCCTTTTCTTGACTCCTTCTGTATCACAAACAGTACTGTATTTGCAAATCTGGTATGTCATAAATGTATAGATGTAGCAGTACTGACTATCTGTATGTCATGTATGTCATATATGTCTATATGAATTGAAAATGGGGGACCCTGATGGAAACAAGACAAACGTCTTTCTCAGGTCTGCATCCCCTTAACAATTGTATGTATTGAGCCGTACTGTATTGTACCCATTCTGCAATCTGTTAAATAAAGTTTTCATTCATTCATTCATTCATTCATTTTCATTCATTCATTCATTCACATATATGACATATGACATACAAATAGACAACACTGCTACATCTATACATTTATGACATACCAGATTTACAAATACAGTACTGTTTGTGATGACATACAGTACTGTTTGTGATCGGCTCATACAGAACCAGGCATTTCACTGTAATGTACATGTACTGTACCTTAAATGTGACAACCAAAACTTGAGCAACCCTTGACATATGGATATCTCATTGAGATAATCCAGTTCACCCCCCCCCCATGATAGTCTTGTACCTTGTGTAAATAACCTAGTGATTATTCGAATGTGGCAGAAAATCAAGTCTTCTTAATATAAATTTATTTTATTTTACAGCATTGTTCATCTTGCCCAAAACATGAAGGCCTGTCTCTTTCTAGCGTTGACAGTGTTAACAGGTGACACCCCCAAAATACTTTACATTGGTTAAACTCTTTTAAACAACTTACACTATCATAGACTGAAAACATTTGGAAATACAGTACAATTACACTATATTACTATACATATTGCATGTATATTCTTGTAGTTGGAGAGTTGCATTCTTATAGATAAAGAATTGATAAACTTAAAATCAAGTAAACTACTAAGTTTATAATACAAGATTTAAGCAAAATGTAAGCGTGTAATCTTATCACAAGAAGCAACTAACCATTGTTTACTTTTACAACTGAATGTTCAAAGAGGACACAGTCAACTTATAAAGTTACCTTAAAAGTTACCCAAAAGCAATGCCGACACACTTCTCCTTCACAAGCGTCATCTGTAAGACAGTTTCAAAATGTAGAAATGTATTTTTTTCTCTCTCTCTCTGCACATTCTAAATATATAAACATTTACTGATATTACAAACATACCACCCGTGTGAAAAAACGAGAGATGGTTCAACAGTATTACAAACTTTTGAGAACTTATACAAGTATATCCCATTTACAATGGCACAGCGACCTCAGAAAACATACTATCAACACGGTATGGAAAGCAGAAGTGGCTCTTCGTAGCCACACTCCATGTTAAGAAAACACGCCTCAGGTTATCGTGTGTGTGTGTAAAACTGAGTAAACAATATAACCGTCACCTACAATCAAGCAAACCTCCTCTATCAGCTACATAGTAAAAAGAGAACGCAGGGAAAGTCGATAGCTATTTCGATTGGCAAAGTAAATCCATATCACAAAATATACAGCGTGAGTCTTCAGTGGAATTCCAATTGATTAATATTCCGTATGCTTATACGTTTGAAAATGCAATACTTGAATACACTGGAATACTTCAATATAATGTTTTATCCAACATTTCACATCACTTTATTTCTCTGGAGACATTTAAAATGTAATGAGGTCAGTAGTGAGGAAGCTGAGGTGAATTATGCTTCTTAATAAGTCTTCATGAAAAGGCAAACAAAATAAAAATAAAAGAAGATCAGTCTTTTGATCCAGCTTTGGCTACTACACACACGAACTGAACTGTACCAGTACAGAATAGGACATGGGCAGAACTAGTTAGATCTGGCAGGTATTAACGCATTCAAGCCATGGCAAGGTCCTTGGCCCAGCTTAGCTTGGTCTCTGGCACGGATCAAGTGCACACAGCATCTGGGCTTCCCTTCAATCTTTTTTCATACACAGTAGGCTATTTAAAAGTAGAACAATATGAAAACAATACTATAGCAACATCCTCCATTGTGATTCTGAGCTTTGTTTAATCCATTTGGCACAAGGACTGGCTAGTTTTGGCACTGTTTCCGGTTTTGGAGTTTACAGAAAGTGTGCGTGGACTTACAGCCCTTGAAAAACGTTAGCACTCCTGAACGTGTATTTTTTATTTTTAGTTTATTTTCATTTTTTTTTCATACTTTGTATAACCCTTCTTTGACAAGAGTAGAATCTGTAAAATCCAAGCAAGCAACTGGCGTAATGAAAAAGGGAAATAAGTAATTAAATAAAATATTTAGAAAATGTAAAATGGTCAATCAATACTGTAAGCGTATGTGAGTGCCTGTGTTTGTGTGCGTGTCTGATGCCAGTGTGTGTGTGTGTGTGTGTGTGTGTGTGTGTGTGTGTGTGTGTGTGTGTGTGTGTGTGTGTGTGTGTGTGTGTGTGTGTGTGTGTGTGTGTGTGTGTGTGTGTGTGTGTGTGTGTGTGTGTGTGTGTGTGTGTGTGTGTGTGTGTGTGTGTGTGTGTGTGTGTGTGTGCAGAGTGTAATTGATTGTGCCAGTGCCCAGCGTGCTCTCACAGTGTTGAGGAGCTCTGTCTGTAGTCCCGGAGCATGGCTGAGGTGTAGGCTGAGCTCGGGGGGCTACCGAGCATCGACTCGGCAACAGGAGAGCCAGGCACAGAATCCCCCGAACACACAGAGTCCCTGAAGGGGGAGGGAGGAGACACTGACAGGGCGAAGGAATCCTCCAGAGTTAGCTTGCTCTGAGTCATATCCTCCCCGTTATCATCCTCCTCCTCCTCCTCCTCCTCCTCCTCCTCCTCCTCCTCCTCCTCCTCCTCCTCTCCCTCCTCCTTGGCATCATACATGTAGCTGTGTAAAAGGTCCATGTCCTCAGCCTCCAGCCCCTCCGGTGGGGACATCAGCCCCTGCCCCCCAAAGGCCCCTGTTTGCAGAGCCAGAGCAAGCTGGGAGGGGGCTAAGCTCAAAGGCTTGTTGGTGTGAATAGCCTCTGTGGTGGTGGCCTCTATGGTGGTGGTGGTGGTGATGAGGGTGGCGGCGGTATCGGTCAGTGCAGGGACATTGGAGCTGTGCGTGTCCACCAAGGTCCCCTGAAAGTGCTCAGAGGTGCAGCCCGTCAAGTGGGTGGTGGGGTAAGAGGCCGGCACGTCCGACGCCGGCGCGCGTGGCGGTCCAGAGCCGGGAGACGTCCGGAGAGGGCGTCGAGCGTCCCCCTCGTCGCCGCCGTCCTCCTCCGCTAGGTTGTACAGAGGCTTGACGCTGGTCGTTTGCTGGGGGAGGTGTCGGTCTGTGCCACGGTCGTGGGCGGAAGGCTTGCAGCTGTGGGGGTCGGGGGCGTTAGTTAGGGGCCTGATGACCGCCATCTGATTCGAGCCTGCTTCCTGTTTCCTCACATGCACAGACAGTCTGTGCCACGCGTTCTCCCCCTTCGGAGGGTGTCTTGCACCTGATTCAGACCATGACACAGACTTGCCATTAGAACTACGAAACGAGATAAAGACCCAAGTTACTATAGCGGGGGGAAAACGAGAGTGCTCACAGACAATGAACATCAACAACATCGGGACAGGAGGAGCACGGTAAAAACATTTCAACATTTCGGAGGCATGTTAAAACATGTTGTTAACCGAATTAATTTGTACATAACAATGTTGATGGTCCATTCATTAGCTGTGAAGGGGTGTCATATTTACCAACCATGGCACTTCACATACATTATTGCTTCATAATGTGCTACAGGCACAGCATTATGATCTCTAGATGGCCAAGCTCAGGGTACTTAAGGGCCATCTAGCTCACGTACGCCTATTACTCTAAGTGATTAATAACAGGCTGGAATGGGCCAACATGCACTAGCAGAATAGTCCTGGTGGTTTCTGAACTGTTCGGAAAACACGCGTAGTTTAGTGCTGTGCTGTGCAGGGCAGGCTAGGATTGGCTCTTATGTGACGACTACTGGGAGTTGAGTTGAGGCGTGTGGGGTGGGGTGGGGGGTGGGGGGGGGGGTGTTGGGGGTGTTGGGGGGGCAGAAAGGCATTCATGCTTAGAACAGAGTTAAAATGTAAGGGTGAATCAGGATAAGCCAAAGGCAACAGGGTTACAAATCTCCTGCTCTGGGGGACTGCATTGTCAAAAGGCATAATACCTGTATATTCCTCTCCGGGATTTGGATAGGAGGTCTGTTGTTCTCCCTCAGCACCTACAACGAGCAACATTATGTGTTTGCACCAAGTGTGCTGAGACCCTCCAGTTGACAGTGCAGCTCTCTGGGGCAGGAGGAGTTGCATAACCCCTGTGCCTAAGCATTGGGGGGCCAGCCTATGGCAGTAACTCTGCCCAGTCTCAGGAGGTTAGGAAGACAGGGAGCAGCAAGGTGAGAGACAAACACGACGTAAACAGACCAGGACCACTCTCACACTTTCCCCCCCATTGCTTACTTGTCACAGTTTGTCTTTGCTGTGGATCTTAAGAGAGCTTAACACACGTTTTTATATTATAACTTTAGGTCAGCAAAATCTGTATACTTTTAATCACCATTGACATTATTAGCGTGGCCCGTTCCTTTAACCCTTTCACTGCCACACTACCAAAGGGTTAACCCTTTCACTGCGACAATGCAGAAGGTTGACCCTTACCACTGCCACACTGACAAAGTGTTAACCCTTTCACTACCACACTACAGACGGTTATGGTAAGGTAAGATAAGATATTCCTTTATTGATCCCCTTGTAGCCGTCTGTAGTGTGGTAGTGAAAGGGTTAACCTTCTGTAGTGTGGTAGTGAAAGGTTAACCTTCTGTAGTGTGGTAGTGAAAGGTTAACCTTCTGTAGTGTGGTAGTGAAAGGCTAACCTTCTGTAGTGTGGTAGTGAAAGGGTAACCTTCTGTAGTGTGGTAGTGAAAGGGTTAAAACCGCTCAGTGCTGACCTTGCGGGGCGGAACTTAATTCCGATGATAACAGATACTCCTCAGAGTGTCACATCTGTCACTCACTATCTCTTATTGATATTATCTCTAAACCATTTGACAATAAATGTTGCTATCAAACACTTCCAGGCTCTGGGCCAAAAAAAAAACATACCACCAGTATTAAAATTTGTTACACGGTGCACGAACACTCAATCATCCCTCGTTCATTTACGAGTAAAAAGGGACTACAATATCAATTCTTTTCAGAAGAATTCCGTCGCTAGGGAAACAGCTTGGGCCCACGTGTGTTTCCAGTTCAGCTGTTGTATTAGCAAACGCTGCAACAGGAAATAAACATGGGCCCTTTTTAGAAAATTTATGAAAAGGTCTATTGTTTTCGTCCCGTCACTTTAACCCTTTCACTGCCACACGACAGCCGGTTAACACTTTCACTGTGACAATACTAGAAGGTTAGCCCTTTATTATCACACAACCGACGGCGATGCTCCATCGTTAGCATCATCCGCGGAGCTAACGATGCTAACGATGGAGCATCGCCGTCGGTCGTGTGATAGTAAAGGGCTAACCTTCTGTCGTGTGGCAGTGAAAGGGTTAAGACAAAAAAAAAACAGGAGAAAATCACAGAACAGGCCACACTGGACCACTTGAGTGTTCAGGCCTCCTGCTGTCATTCGCCCCCCGGCTGGCGGTGACCCTAAAGGGAGCAGCACTTATTAATAACGTCGCACGCTAACATCGCCCCGGAGGCTCACTTACTTCGTAGAGGCAGATACCGGCTTCTTCCGACGGAACATGTTGAGCAGGCCGCCGCCCCCGATGGGCGCCACGGCCTTACCGTCGCCCACGTGCATCCGCACCACGTCGGAGGTGGTGAAGGCGCTCCGCACGTTCCTCTCCGGCTTGGCGATGATGATGTACATCTTGGGCGTGAACATGCAGCCCAGCGCCACCGTCACGCTCAGGCTCACCGAGAAGGACGTGGTGATGATCTTGTAGTTGCTGCCGAAGTAGATGGGCACGAACGCCAGCCAGATGATGCAGGTGGTGTACATGGTGAAGGCGATGTACTTGGCCTCGTTGAAGTTGGCCGGCACGTTGCGCGTCTTGAAGGCGTAGTAGGTGCAGCTCATGATCAGCAGGCCGTTGTAGCCCAGCGGCGCCACCATGCCCACGTTGCTGGTGTTGCAGATGAGGTAGACCTCGCTGATGCTGGGGTAGGACTTGACGGGCATGGGGGGCTCCAGGATGATGAGGGTGATCTCCAGCGTCAGCTGCATGCTGATCAGCATGAAGGCGATGACCACCTGCGCCCAGGCGCTCATGAAGCGCGGCTTCTTGGTGCAGATCTTCTTCTTGCTGCCCGCCAGGATGCGCGCGATGCGGTTGGTCTTGGTCACCAGGGC
Source organism: Notolepis coatsorum (assembly GCF_963971535.1). Lineage (NCBI taxonomy): Eukaryota > Metazoa > Chordata > Actinopteri > Aulopiformes > Paralepididae > Notolepis > Notolepis coatsorum. Next base: position 139,592,964 of record NC_140169.1, on the reverse strand, counting down.
GGAGTAGCACATGGCGGACGACAGGCCCACCAGGAGGCGCTGCAGGTAGCAGGAGGCCACGGTGGGGCGGGCGATGAGGGTGAACGGGCAGATGTAGCCCATGAAGATCCCCGCCAGGATGATGTAGCAGAGCTCCCGGCTGGACGACTTGACCACGGGCGTGTCGCAGTACTGGATGAAGATGAAGGTGACGAAGGAGGTGATCATGATGCCCACGACGGAGAAGACCACGGCCACGATGGACTCCACGTCGGACCAGTTCAGGTGCCTCAGCGGCAGGGGGTGGCAGACTGGGAGAGAGGGACGGAGGTCAATGGTAAATGGAAAATGGTGCATTTATGTAGTGCTTTTATCCAAAGCGCTTTACAATTTGTTCCTCACATTCTCTCACACATTCACACACCGACGGCGGAGGCGACTATGCAAGCTGCAAGAAGAGTGCAGCGAGAAGAACCGGCAGACAGAAGGACATTAGTTAAAGACATTAGTTAAAGTAACGATCTGTAGATTTGGAAACACACTGGGGAATTCGAGAAGTCTTGAGAAGAGATCATAGCATTTCAAAGATGGCCAAACAAATTTCTCAGAAAGTACACACACGCACACACACACACACACACACACTGCAGCATGAAGATGACAGACAAATCTGACACAACTGGAGCTTTGGAATGTGTGGATGCGTGTATGTGTGTGTGTGTGTGTGTGTGTGTGTGTGTGTGTGTGTGTGTGTGTGTGTGTGTGTGTGTGTGTGTGTGTGTGTGTGTGTGTGTGTGTGTGTGTGTGTGTGTGTGTGTGTGTGTGTGTGTGTGTGTGTGTGTGTGTGTGTGTGTGTGTGTGTGTGTGTGTGTGTGTGTGTGTGTGTGTGTGTGTGTGTGTGTGTGTGTGTGTGTGTGTGTGTGTGTGTGTGTGTGTGTGTGTGTGGTTGTGTGTGTGTGTGTGTGTGTGTGTGTGTGCGTGTGTGTACTTTCTGAGAAATTTGTTTGGCCATCTTTGAAATGCTATGATCTCTTCCATCATGCCGTTATGGTATCCGATGTCTCATCCGACGCACTGGGAGACGCTGGGGCTTAAGTCCCACGACAGCTTAATAAAAATCCACAACTTATGTGCCGCTGCTAACAGCATTACAGTTCACTGCTCTCACATGCCAGGCCTTAGGCACTAGATGCATCAGCTCTTTTAAGCCAAATCATCAAAAACATCTGAAATTGCTAGATAACTTAAGCTAATTCATAATAATAATAATAATAATAATAATAATAATAATAATAATAATAATAATAATAATAATAATAATAATAATAATAATAATAATAATAATAATAATAATAATAATAATAATAATAATAATAATAATAATAATAATAATAATAATAATAATAATAATAATAATAATAATAATACATTCAATTTATAGTGCACTCTACATTTGGAAACCAAATCTCAGAGAGCTACAGGGTAAAACATAGACTCTAGAAACATAGGCAATTAAAAAAAAACATAGGCAATTAAAAAAACAAGGCATAAAAACATAGGAGAAAGGGATAAAACACACAAGGCATGTATAAAGAGAAGGCTTTTGTGAAGAGGTATGTTTTTTGTCCTCTTTTAAAGGAAGCAGTGCCAGTTAGGATACCTTGTGTATACTGCACCTGTGTATACTGTTTACTTTACTTTACTCATAGTATATATTCTGATTCTAATTCTTTATTGCCCATATTTATTGTAACGTAAAATATAACTGATAGCGCATGCAGACCTTTTGATTACACTGTTACTTTCTGTTAATTAGATCGTTTTGAATTTTTATATTCAGATCAAATTTTATTGACTATATTTATGTCTCCTACTATTACCCTGCCCCAAGTAATTTACTGACCTCCACGGCCAAATTAGTTTGAAATTAAATATATATATTAATTGTCTATATATAGTACCACAAATAACCAAATATTAAGCTTGTTTAAACCCGTATGAGTTGTGCAGTGGCATAGTTATCAGAAATCTTCTCTGTGGGAGGAAACGATACCTTTATGGCTGCATTCACTGTTGTCTCCACGGACTCCAGTGACTAAATATGGCGGCATATGCGCCGTGAAGTGACATAAAAGCGTTTATGCTTTTTCAACTCATTTCGGTTCGTATTTCTAAAGTGGACTGAAAACGACAGGGGGGATAATTAATCAAACGTTATTTATGTTGTAGGGACAATGAAACAATTCTAAGTAGCACTGGTTACTTCCTCGTCCAACTCTCGTGCGCAGGAGTGTGTTCTAACACTCTATAGTCTTCAATGTCTAGCAGCTATCGTGACGTCATCCTTAGAATAATCTAATCTGACGCGTTTCTACAGAACACCTGAAAACCTACAGTTTGGGAAATTAGCTTAAACGCCTTCTCCAGAGAGAGACAAGAAGATAGATACCAGTTTCCTCTCTGTGCGTTCAGTAGAAAGCTATCTGGCTGCACGTTAGCCTAGCTTAGCACAATGAATGGAAGCGGACATGCCCGGTTAGCCTAGGCATTGTCCAACTAACACCTCTCCCGAAGGCTAACCGGCCATGTCCGCTTCCATTCATTGTGCTAAGCTAGGCTAACGTGCAGCCAAATAACGTTCTACTGAACACACAGAGAGAAAACTGGTATCTATCTTCTTGTCTCTCTCTGGAGAGAAGGTGAGCTACTTTCCCCAAAATGTTTCGTGTTCCTTTAAACAGGAGAAATATCATGGCAATGTGATTCTTCTCCAAAACCGCGTTAGGAGGCACAGCTCCGCTGCTCAGAATAGTTATCTGTATTCCTTCGACCAGCCGCCTTTGGTTTATTGAGGCGTCGGTCTCACGGGGAGCAAATGGACAAGGCGGGGGGCAGAGATGAAATGCACTTATCTCTGTCCTCACTCGCACAAAGCCTCCAATCCCGTATTCCTGTAAATCTACACCAGTCATGCCGAGGCTTTAAGTAGACCTTTGAATAATTCAGAGAGCAAGGCTCACTCCTCTTCCCCGGCATATGCCATCTCTAACGCGAGCGCCGATCTCCACAGGATCAACACATTACCGTCAAAGGAACGAGCGTCACTTTTAAAAAGACATAAAAGAATTAAACAAATGATTTAATGAATGCACGAATGTAGAAATACCCCCCCCCCCCCCCCCCCCCACGTGAATCTAAAAGTGACACCGTCTCTGGAAGTCCCAGAGGTACAGACTGACTTCCCCAGATAAAGATCTATCTCCAAGCTCCTCGCTGTGGTAATGGGATTTCCACCTAGGAGCGAGAGCTTCTCTCAGCTCAGCAATCGCTGTCAGAACAACCACTGGGTCACCGGGGAAACCAACAGCGAGGGAGAGGAGCCAGAAGAGGCCAGGAGAAGGCGGCGGGGAGGGAGGGGGAGGGGAGGGAGTTACGTTTAAGTGGAGCAGAAGTGTTGGCGGGGCTTTGCTGGAAGAGGTGGACTCAGGTGAGGCGAGATTAAACGAGGCGAACGTCTCGGGAAGGCGAGTGACTGTGACAGGGGTGATGTCGTGTCCCCGGTGATGGAGTGACGGAGGACAAGAGGGGGGGGGGGAGGGGGTAGAGAGAGAGAGAGAGAAGGAGAGACCATAAAAAGATCAGTCGAGATCGAAGGGAATATAGGCAAGGTGCTTCCGGTCACCTTTCGGAGGAGAGCTGTTGGGAGATTAGGTGACAATGAGAAGGGGGCTGGTACACCACGGCTGTTTTGACCCTGTTATAAATGGTAAATGGTAAATGGCTACATTTATATAGCAGCTTTACCCAAAGAACTTTACAATTGTTTCTCTCATCCCGTTCACTCACACATTCAACACAGACGGCTGAGGCGACCATGCAAGGTGCCAACCCTGCTCATGGGAGCGATTAGGGGTTAAGTGTCTTGCTCAAGGACACTTCGACGCGCTGCCCGGGAGGAGCGGGAATCGACCTCCAGATTACCAGACGACTGCTCTACCTCCTGAGCCACTGTCGCCCCGTTATAATTGAATTCGTTGAATATTCCACTTTTCAGTCTGACAGACCAACGAGCCGAACATGCTAGTTTTCCGTGCCAAAAGTAACCTATTATCTCAAATCCAAGGGAAGCCATCTTAGATAATTACAGTGATACTCAAGGAATCCCCTCTATCGACTAAAGTTCTGCGGGGAGCAGGTGCTGTAAGGTGTCAAGGAGTCTGAATAGGTGTCTGGGGAGGAGGAGGAGGAGGAGGAGGAGGCTCGAGACAGGTAGACAGATTGAGGTTGTTCTCTGGGTTAATGGTGTCTCGTGAGAAGCGAGGACGGTCTTGTTAAAGGGAGCCGAGGTCTCAGATGGGGTGCAGGGGAAATCAACGGTCGGAGAGAGCAGAGAGCACACGCGGGCCAGTGAGCGTGAAGGATGATAGAGACGTGGGGGTAGAATGGAGCAAACCTATAGAGCTATTGTTGGGGAAATCAACAGCTGAATAGACCACCGAGACAACATCCCCAGTGATACTCGAATGGACCACCGGAGCGCTGGATGCAAACACCTCATGTGTGGCAAAAGCTGATGGGGAAATAATGGGATTTTCAAACTATCACCCCTCCATGATCTACTATTAAACGTTGGCATAATAGTATTACTGTTTCTGATATCGTAAGCCGTATTCCCTGTTGGCAGCAGTACGTTATTGATTAAAGGCAATCAACTTCTGCCCGTCTTTCAATTAGAATTTTTTAATCGACGTCCTGAATCACACCAACTTCATATCATATATCTGAAGAGAATAAATGAAAATGCTGGGTCTGGTGGAGGTGAGGGATGTAAGAGGTATGGGTCGGTGGAGGTGAGGGATGATAGAGGTATGGGTCGGTGGAGGTGAGGGATGATAGAGGTATGGGTCGTGGAGGGTGAGGATGATAGAGGTATGGGTCGTGGAGGTGAGGATGATAGAGGTATGGGTCGGTGGAGGTGAGGGATGATAGAGTATGGGTCGGTGGAGGTGAGGGATGATAGAGGTATGGGTCGGTGGAGGTGAGATGATAGAGGTATGGGAGTAGAGTGGAAGACAGTGGAGGACGTGTTGTTCATGGGTTGGGAATCACAAATGCACTCAGGAGTTAACAGGCTACTGGAGTGGGAAAATGAAATGCATCTCAAACCGTCAGCCCCAACAGGATCTGTGTCTGTCCTAGCTTCTCTAAATAGAGTAGCTATTAAGTAAAAGATGTTTCATCTACGACTTCAGTTTCTGACTTTTGAAGCCTATTAAAATATATATATATTTATGCTCAATTTCGTATTAGCGACGTTAGCGACGTAGTTAGTAAACTTATCTGGAGTAAAGATATGTTTACTTTAATCTATTCCATCAGACTTTGAAGCTGTTTTGAAAATGCTAATTATGCCACTGTTGTGTGAACAGGGATAGAGTATAGCCTTATTTTGTTGTGCTGTTTCTTGCCACGTGAGTTTGATTGTGTCCTGTGACAAGACACTTAGCTACTTGTATTTTGATTTGTTTTTCTCAATTGAGTGGGGTTAGTGTTTTAGTGTTACCCCTTGCCTTGCTTGTTGTCTTATTGTATATTCCTGTGTTGTTCTCCTTCCCTTCTGCATTTTGTGTGTTTTATGGGTTCCATTCCCCTTTTATTTAAGTAAATACTATAATACTTTAGAAACGTTTGGAGTTATTTTCTCCCGGCCGGGACGTGTGCTGGATGCACAAGGTTGGGGTTCACGACAACTCTCTCAGGATACATCTAACATGTAATAATAATAATAATAATAATAATAATAATAATAATAATAAATAATAATAATAATAATATTAATAATAATAATAATATAATAATATAATAATAAAATAATATAATAAATATATAAACTAATAATAATA
>NC_140169.1:139580639-139585639 GCF_963971535.1 Notolepis coatsorum | reverse complement strand
TCATCGGCACTATAGTGGTGCGTGGTCTAATGATTCTCCGTTGCCGTGGTGACGTGCTGCACATCTGCAAGCAGACAACAACGCAGCTCCGCGCGTCACGCGCGGCGTAAAACACCATGCACTTCGCATCCACACACTCCAAAGCAATCCTCCGAAGTACAAAACAAACCCAACCCACCACACCACGCCGAAGATGAATCACACCGCCCGGCGTGGAGCATTTGTATTTGTAAGGCCCGACAACTAGGGATGGGTACTGTACCTTTCACATTTGAACCGATACGGTACCGGTACCTGTGTGAATCGATACCTTTTTTCGGTACTTAGTCTCAAGAAATTTTATTTACCTACCTCAGTCGTGAAAAAAGAGAATCCAAACTTCAAATAACTACAATTTCGACAGTTTTCGGCTTGCCATTGCTCCGACTGCTTTGTTGTTGAATCAAGTCAAATCCTAGGTAAGCGTGTATTGTGCGTGTGAACGTTGACATGAAAAGAAAAAAGTTTAAAAAATAGTTAAAAAAAGTAATAAAAAATAAATAAAAATAAAAATCTGTATCTCACTTGAATCGATACTCGGTAGTACCGACGTGTTTCGGTTCGGTACCTCAAAAGTACCGAATTCGGTACCCATCCCTACCGACAACACATGTTAATGTCCCCATGGGCCGGACACGTCTTCTTTAAACAAGTCAAGAAGAAACATCACAATAAGTCAAGAACAAAACAAAAACACCATAAAGTCCAAAACATTTTTAAAATAAATGCAACGCTCCCAGACATACCCCACGCGAAGGTAAGGGAAAAACTCACTAAAACCTAGCAGTAGGAAAAAATGCACCACAGGCAATGTGGAGGAGAGAAACCTTAGAGAAGGGCCGTTCAACACCTACCTGCCGAGGAGGAGGAGCTCCCCGGCGCCACGCCCAGACGCCTCATGGCCATGAGCAGGCCGCGGACGGTCATGCCCTCGCAGAAGCACACCACCACGCGGGCTTTGGGCAGCCGCTCGCGCAGCTTCCGCAGCAGGCGGTCGTAGTGCTTCTCCACCGCGTTGCTGTAGATCTTGTCCGAGTGGGCGATGCACAGGCCTTCCAGAGAGGCCAGCTCCTTGAAGGCCTCCATGCCGCTCTCCCCGTAGTTTCCTGAGGTGGAGGAAGAGAAGAAAACAGGGTCACTTGATAGCGAGGAAACTATAAAAGAAGGAAGATTAATTACCGTAATTCCTCTAATAGTAACCGGTATTCAATTAAAAACCGGGTCTCTATTAATGACCGGGTGCGCTGTTGAGCTAAGCAATTATAAGCCGGGTTTCATGTATATTAGAGGAATTACGGTATTTCCCTCAACGGATTTACCATAGGCAATATATTTTGTTATTGTTATATGCTGGCCTGGCTGTGCAGTAAATACCATATAATGGTATGGCGTTAATGTTTACCAAGAGAGTAAGCCTACCTCAGAATTGTATAAAACGAAGTTATTATTATTATTATTATTATTATTATTATTATTATTATTATTATTATTATTATTATTATTATTATTATTATTATTATTATTATTATTATTATTATTATTATTATACCAGTATTGTGATTTTATAATTTTTTATGATTTTATTTTACACTATTTTACTTTATTTAACTTTTTTTTGACCACCTGTAATTGCACTGTTTACTACCGTATTTCATACAGTATACTTGGTTTCAATAAATGAACCCAGTACATTTTACTGGGTTCAAACTGACACAAAATGTTGATGTATATTCATTATGATCTGTTTGAAAATGAGAAATATAGGCCTCTCTCTTATACACGCCTCCTCCTAATACAAGCCTGGTATCCGCTACAGTTGAAACAAATACAAGCCGGGGTTACTATTAGAGGAATGGACCTGTCTCAAAACCCTGCCCTCTTTTCTTGATCCTCCAATCACAGCTGTCGCTTACCTCTGACTTCCTCGTACGAGGAAGTCAGAGGTAAGCGACAGCTGTGATTGGAGGATCAAGAAAAGGGGCAGGGTTTGAGATAGGTCTATTACGGTACGTCAGAACACCAGTGTTCTATGCTCTGCTCGGTGCCAGACTTCTCTGGTGCCAGTTCTATTGAAGCCCAGGGAGGTGCATGGGGGGAGAAGGGAAAATATACAAGCTATTTGATGAAACATACATCAACCATTGACCAATATATCAAACACTAGCTAGTTTAACAATGCAACATATTGCCAATGATTCTGACATCCGAGGTAATAACCTGTTTAAATGACGGGTCATAAACGAAGGGGACGGCTGATCCCATTCAACTCCATGTCGGCTGAATTGAACGTTTTCACACTTTGGCACCGATGTGCGTTCGTTCACGCGCCGCTACACGGTGACGCAATGACCCTTACGTCTTTTATCATTTCCTTTGCGAGGAAACACTGGTGTGGAGTAGCGACCCCATTCCCAGAGCACAATATGCTCATTACTCTCCGATCAAATTGACAAATAGATGTTGTAATTATAGTATACAGAGTATAAGTTTGACAGACACATGTTCATTGACTCCAGTGGTTTTGGGAATTGTGTCCTCAGACACTGACTGGTCAGCTCTCCATCCCCCGAACCAGACTGCGGACCTTTGGGGGACAGAGCTTTCAGTGTGGCAGCTCCTCACCCTCTGGAACTCCCTCCCCGCAGAACTCGGCAAGGCCCCAACTCTGGACTCATTCAAAAAACAACTCCTCAAAACCCACCTTTTCAACTTGGCCTTTAACCCCTAATTTCCCACTTTGAATGTTGTGTCTGTCCACCATGTTTGTTATTTTAGTTTTTTTTCCCCCCTATGTAAAGCAACCTTGGGTTTTATGAAAGGCGCTATATAAAACGAAGTTGTTATTATTATTATTATTATTATTATTATTATTATTATTATTATTATTATTATTATTATTATTATTATTATTATTATTATTATTATTATTATTATTATTATTATTATTATTATTATTATTATAATTATTATTTTTTTTTTTTTTTTTTTTAATTGATCTTTTCCCCCCTCCTTTTTCCTCCAATTTTCTCCCATCCCAATGTTAGTCGTTATGCCAATTCCCAATCCCCTTCCTGGTCGCTGCACACCTACCCCCCACAGTCGGTCTGGGAGAGTGGAGGCTATCACATGCTTCCTCCGACACACGTCTAGCCAATCAACCGCTTCTTTTCACCTGGCAGCGCGGACTCTCACTGAGAGCGTGTAACGTGTGGAAGGATCACACTACCGCCCTTAGATCCTATCCGCGCTGAGCAGGCGCCCCGACCGAACTGTAGGAGTCGCTGTTTACAACGACCCGGACCCACCCCGCCAGCTTCTCCCACCCTCTAATACTGCCAATTGTATTAGTGTGAACGGCCAGCCAAGCTGGTGACAATCCCGGAGCTGTGAGCTGGATTCGAACAGGCGAATCCAGCGTCTCCGGGGTTGGTGACGAACGCAATCTCCGTTACGCCACCTGACCGCCCCTATATTATTATTATTATTATTATTATTATTATTATTATTATTATTATTATTATTATTATTATTATTATTATTATTATTATTATTATTATTATTATTATTATACCTGTCGTGTGGATCATACATTTCAAGTCCCTGTGAACTGTGTGAACAACCACCAGGGTTCCCCCCCATAGAGATGCATGGAGCGCTCGCCTCATGAAGCATCCTGTTACTCTCGGCATGACGCCGCTCCAGTCAAATGATCTTCTTCTACAACCTGTCGGGGAAATAGACTGTTTTCCTGGCCTTTGATCATGCTAACGACTTGCATTAACTGCCTATAAAACCTACAGCTAATTTAGATTTCGATTAGATTAGACTAGTGATGCACGATATATCGGCCGCCGATATGGCAGTTTTGTTACACATCAGTATCGGTCCGATATCAAGATAGGGCCGATATGGGCTGATATTAAAAAAATAATATATATATATATATATTTTTATATATATATTTTTTTTTTCTTTTTTACATGTTTTGGCCTTAAAAGAAAATGCGTTTTGGAAAATAGCTCTTTATTTGATTATCATAAAAAAAGTGTTTTCTATACAGAGATATCGACATCGGTAAATATCAGTATCCGTCAGAACAGCAATATTAATATCGGTTATAGATTTTATTTGATTCGATTCGATTAGCTTAGATTAGATTAGAACAATGAAAAATGGTTGGGCATCCAACCAGAGTGCAAATGTAACAGTCAAGTGCAATAGTAATATACAATGTACAGGTGATTAAACTGGGTATAAAAAATATAAATGAGTACTACTGAGTGTAGTGCTAATCGGGTGTATGTACAGAGTTGTAATATTACTATGTACAGTGATAAAGGTATAAAGACAGTATGGTAGTAAGTCATACTGGCCAGCAGTGTAACTATAAGAGTAGGTAAGGGATATGTACAGATAGGTAAGGGGTATGTACAGATAGGTAAGGGGTATGTACAGATAGGTAAGGGGTATGTACAGATAGGTAATGGATATGTACAGATAGGTAAGGGATATGTACAGATAGGTAAGGGATATGTACAGATAGGTAAGGGATATGTACAGATAGGTAAGGGGTATGTACAGATAGGTAAGGGATATGTACAGATAGGTAAGGGGTATGTACAGATAGGTAAGGGATATGTACATATATGTAAGGGGTATGTACAGATAGGTAGGAGGTATGTACAGATAGGTAAGGGATATGTACAGATAGGTAGGAGGTATGTACAGATAGGTAAGGGATATGTACATATATGTAAGGGGTATGTACAGATAGGTAGGAGGTATGTACAGATAGGTAAGGGATATGTACATATATGTAAGGGGTATGTACAGATAGGTAAGGGATATGTACAGTTAGGGACGGGATATGTACAGATAGGTAAGGGGTATGTACAGATAGGTAAGGGGTATGTACAGATATGTAAGGGGTATGTACAGATAGGTAAGGGATATGTACAGAT
>NC_140169.1:139555639-139575639 GCF_963971535.1 Notolepis coatsorum | reverse complement strand
TTTATTTAACAGATTGCAGAAAGGGTACAATACAGTACGGCTCAATACACACAATTGTTAAGGGGATGCAGACCAGAGAAAGACGTTTGTCTTGTTTACATCAGGGTCCCCTTTCGTGACTGTGCTGCACCGAGTGAATCCACAGTCACTTGCTCCTCAATGGGAAACCAACCTAGATTTACCATGAAGGACTGGTTCTGGCCGAACCGTTTGTTATACAAGTATCACAGAGACATTACAAAGGTGCTCACAGTTGCACGAGGGGTTCGCACAGAGATACGGGATGGTTTGAAAGCTCGGCGTTGCTAATAAATATTTTTTTTATTTTTTTTATAAACTGCTCAAAGCGGCATTATTTCCGCCGTTGGGTGATCACAGCGCCTGCGCACCATCCTGTATCTCTGGATTCACTCGGTGCAGCAGCGCCGAGGCTCACCATACGAGAAATATTCAGTTTCAATCTGTTTGCGCATTTAGTATACAGTCACAGTGTTCGACTTACGTGATGATTTGCTCCATTTTGATGTAAACGCCGAAGAATAATCCTCACGAGTCACAATGTTATCCAATATCCAGCCTGAATTTTTCAAACGCTTTCGAAAAAGCCGCCTCCCCCAACATGTCGTATACGTCATGCCGACGAACCGTGGCCCGTGGGCACTGGATGAGGGAGCAAAGAGACAAGCTTGCTCCCCCAAGTTTAATAGTCCTGGAGCCCGTGCATCGTCTGCTCCGTTAAGTGGGCGCCTATGTGTGTGTGTGTGTGTGTGTGTGTGTGTGTTTGTTTGTGTTCCCGTGAAAACCAGAGTCACTTATCTATCAGCCAAACTGGGAGCATTTATCCAGGGCCCTGTCTCCTCTTAGCATGGTGTGGTTTGATTTGAGCAGAGAGAGGCAGACGCTGGCATCACACAGTCCCCTGTGCTGGTTTTCCAATAAGCCTTTGAAGATATTTTCAATTGCCTACTTTCATTCTCCCGCTCGAAAGTGGAATCATGATATCCAATTATTTCCCCACCTCTGAGGGCCGCGAGGTGAGTGCTCTGAGGGCCGCGAGGTGAGTGGTTTACCAAACAATGTTAATCTGGCTAGGTGGGCTAATTTATGCGATTGCAGACCCCTTGCTGTTGCTATGGGCAACAGGGCGCCACTAAGGCTACGTTTAGACGGAGAGAGTCTGAACAGAAACCGCAAAAGTCGTCTTACGGTTTCACTTTTAATTTTGCGTTTAGACTATCGTTTTGGGATGGAATTCTCCGTGCAGACGAGGCTGTAACGACTCCAGACGACTGAGCCCCGCTGTCACACGATTGGCGCATATGTCACATGACGTGCTGTGAAGACCCGCCCTACTCTGCCTCTGATTCGCAGACTGTGGGTGGGGAATGTGATTGGACCAAAGCAGAGTCACTCACAGACAGTGGGTCCAGTCACGCAGCGGGACAGATTGTATTTAAAAGTACTGCCAATGTAGCCTTCAGGTGATCGCCATGGATAGAATCAGACATGCTTTGTTTACGCTTCTAGGCTACTGGCGCATGCCTGTGATGTAAGCAGTACACGCGACGAGAGCCTTGACAACCCTTTCGTCATCGTTTTATGCGGTTTGACAGTTTAGATGAGAGCGGAAAGGTTTATCGTTTCTAGGAATTCCACCCTGGAAGGTAGTCTCACTTTTTTGCGGTTTCACCCCGTAAAAACACAGTTTCCGTATAAACGAAAGGCACATCCGAAAAAATATTTTTGCGGATTCACCTGCTAGCGTTTCCGTCTAAACGGGGCCTAAGGTGGCGGGGAGAGAGAGCACCGATTGTCCTAATCTGGGAGGGAACAACAGATACAGTAGGTGGGATTACGGATAGGTGGATGAAATAGGTGGTGTGGGATATTAGTGGATATCCTGATGAAGAATGTCTCAGTCAACCGAGGCTTGGATAATAACAAGGTTTATTAACCAAACAGATAGAATACATAGAGAGAATGGCTGAGGCTCTCGCCCCAGGTGATCAGCTGAAATTACCCAGGTAAGAAGCCCCAGCCATTCTCTCTATGTATTCTATCTGTTTGGTTAATAAACCTTGTTATTATCCAAGCCTCGGTTGACTGAGACATTCTTCATCAGGATATCCACTAATATCCCACAATTGGCGTCTACGAACTTGTGACGGACTTTTTGCGTCCTCCCGGCGTGCTGTATTGTTTTCAGCTATACAGAGAAAAGTGAGTATAATAGGATGGTCGACCAAAAATGTATGGAAGGAATTAAAACTTTCCCGCTTTTCTCTGTGCCAGGTGAATATTACAGAATGTTGTCAAATATTGAGATCATGGCTGAGTGAGAATAATGTGCATTAATATATCTGATCTGTATTGAGAATCGTACCGGGGAAACGCGTGTACCTGGGTCCTTATCTGGACAGATGTTCTGAAAGGATGGGTTGTCTGTGCTATTCCCGGATTTGGCTGTTGCCAAACCGAAAGTTAGGGCACAAAATAATCGGTTGTTGGTTTGCTAACCCAAGTCTAGCTGATGCAGGCTAAAATATAGGCAACAAGGCAAGAAGCGTGGGCTTATTATGATGTGATATCCATGGAAAACGCTACTCTATTGGAACCTATTAATTACCAGAGTAGCGTCATAATATTCATTGTTTCAACCTCAAACTAAACCCACAATATCTTCCATTCCTGAAAACGATGTATTTGGATTGAATTCCAATTGATTATACAGATAGCGGGAAGATGACCTGTCTCGGGAGTACGTGAATGTACATTTAACGAGTCGCAGGTCGAAGGGACCGTGAGTGTGATTAAAAGGTATATATAATCTAATATATCGCTGGTAAATTTCGAAGTCAGGTTCGGTCGTTATGATTTTAATAACGATGTGTAGTTATATATCAAGGGTATGAATGCCTTGTCGCAACAGATGTTGGACGACTAAACGTACAGCGATCCAATACAGTCAGATATACACACACGTTAACTTATATGTATTAATGTTTGTTTGTCTGTTTTAAGTCTCGTTTGTATGTGCACAAGTATTATAGGACCCGTCGCGTTGCTTTATTGAGTCAAGAACCGGCTGCGGATAGCGCGACGAGCATTGAGAGACGAGTCACCGTTATACAAAGAATAACATTGAAGTGCAGTTCACGGGAACAAACTAGGATAGTAATTTCCGGATTCCGCAGAACACCGGCCCACGGGAACGGCCATTTGGGGAAGTATAGTTTTATCGTTTCAGGTTGTTTACGTTTCACATATGCACAGGCGCGTTCATTCGGTAACAAAACGCTGGTATAGGAATTCCAGGCTATTGAGAGCTCGTGGGAAAAATACTGTATGAATTACAAAGCGTTATTTCCGAGGCGAATGAGAACACACGAACGTCGCATGGAGCAATGACGTGACGCTATGCGCGCCGTGAAGTTATTATTTTATATTAAACTATCCATAAGCGAACGTAAAGTGTAATGTACCCAAGGCCAAGGGTGCGTGAAATCCACGTGTAGTATATGTTTTATTTGTATATGTATGTGCGCGCTGCTATTGGAAAATGTTGAGTTGAGGTGGCGAGATGCGGGTTGCTGACGACACGTAACGGATCCAACCCAACACAACAGCTGTCCCCGGTGAGTATAAAAATCATAAATATAGATGCATTGATTGATTGAAAACTTTATTAACAGATTGCAGAATGGGTACAATACAGCACAGCTCAATACACAATTGTTAAGGGGATGCAGACCAGAGAGAGACTTTAGTCTTGTTTACATCAGGGTCCCCCATGTTCAATACCAGATTTGTTTACATCAGGGTCCCCCATTTTCAATTTATCAGAACATATTATGACATACATGACAGACAGATAGTCAGTACTGCTACATCTGTACATTTATGACATACCAGATTTGCAAATTCAGTACTTTTTGTGATACAAAAGGAGTCAAGAAAAGGGAGTCATTTGACGTAGAAACTGTACATATACACAACTATCAGTTAAAGCAAATTACAACTATCTCAGATCACTTGAGTGTTTATGTGCTTTAATTTACACATTATAAGTCACATAAAGCTAATTACAATGTCTGTTTCAGAATTATAATACATCTGTGGGCGTACCGGTCATACTGACCATGGGAGCTAAACAAACACTTCCGGTTCCCAATATATGGCAGTACAGGAATTGTAGTCCACATAAACAGCGTTAGATTAGACTTTATAAGCTTTCAATGTTGAAAACTTGGAACACAAACAACATAGATCATGTTTAAAAGTAAGATGTTTAGGTTATATTCACTTGAGTTAATGTGTTTATCTAAAGAACCAATGAAAGATAACTAGCCCTTTCCATTGTAAGACATTTTAAACATGATTCAAAATGTGTGGGTCCACATTCATATGCTTGTGTACATATGGGATATGATTGATAAATGATAACACTATCATTACATCCAAGAACGGGATGGATGAGATCTAGCTAATGTTTGTTGAGCACACAGACAGTCAAAGAGGATTCACCCAGGTTTTAGAAAAGAGTGGAAAATTAACATGTGTTTGTATTTACAGATCTGGCTCTGAGGCGAGATGCAAAACAGTGAATGACTACACCCAAATTGTATCACAAAAGACAGAAAATCCAACAATTTGCATGTCAACCGAGAGACAGTGCAGAGCTGAGAGACAATCGATTGACCATTTGGAACAAATCTACATCCAAAACACCCACATGTAAATTTCTTCAGAGTGGGCACTTGGGAGACAAAGCAATGCAAATGCCTGCACTCGTGACCACAGACTTGATGAACTCACCTAGCGGTGGATGGCAACAGAGAACCACTTAATTAACATGAATTAGACACCGGTGATGAATTTGCAGTTATGAAAATCTACCTAACTCCCATACTAACAATAACTAACCAGTCGTTTTCATCATCTCTTTTCAAAAGACACATGAATTAGAGAAGTGCCCGAGATGAAAGATTAATGATGAAAACAACTACTTACAATCCCCTCCTTCTATTCTCTGTTTATAACCAATAACATGCATGACTTTCCTTAGACTATTCTTTTAACAACTAATACTTTCCATGATTGCAAAATTATCAACCACCAAAATTGCAGCACAATTATCTAAATGTACAAGATATCAACAACATTGATCATTTAGCTGACACTTTTATCCAAAGCGACTCACAGGTTCTGTACGACAGGACATCAGGCAAGGCACACCTCTATCAGCTGAGTAACAATGGTCATCAAAGTGTTGAGTGCTACAGTGTAGATTAGTTTATTAGGACAAATGCATGACAGTAAGGTTAGTTAAAACGTAGATGACAAAACAAATGATTGTTTTTCATGCAAAAATTAACTGGCTACCTAGATTTTATGTTTTTTCCCCATGCTATGCTATGATGAGCCATACTGAGATGTGAAGAACAACCGAGAAGTCATGGCGAGGTAAGTATCTTGAAGAAGCACACCATCGTACGCGGCCTGAGGTAAGATCAACTTCAATTTAAGACCATCAGAATATGAAGACAAGGAGCTATTTTATCTGATTCAAGACTTTGGCCATTCATTTACAAATTTTATTTAAAGTGTAATGCTGGAAGATCTAGTTAGATACAAGATCTGATAAAATTGTAGTGAATGTGACCTTCTTGACGTAAGGAATCACTGCTAATGCAATTGGCTTGCATTTCCTATTGTCAATTAAGTGATTGTATTTAAAATGAAATGAATTAATCCCAAAATGATTTTCCACTTTAGCAGAAAGGCGTTGAATCATTTATGTGAGGAGTTTTCTAAGGCAGTGTTTATCACCCTCAGATCACGAATTGGTGAGAGGACAGGACGAGTGAGACGATGCGCGACCTGAACCACGAAGCTGCGGACACAACCAATGACGATTCGGACAATAAGAAGAGATCTAAAGACGATAAAGGGCGAGAATGTCTCCTTCACTATCGCAGCAAGCGGGCAGCCAGAGAGACGGTATAGGATTACTAATGCTTTCACCAGCCAAGAAATAGGCCTGTCGCAGTACACCTACCCCATCGCCAAGCTGATGGATAAATATGTGCACCTGCGTCAACTACCTATCCCGCTCATAGACGGTGCCACCCCGACCCTGCTGATAGGCTCCGACCATGCAGACCTCATAGTCCCGATAGACCGGGTCCACACAGGGCCCAGAGGCTGTCCTGCAGCAGTCGAGACCCGCCTAGGATGGACATTACAAGGCCCCCTCGCTAAGTCTCTTAACCGAACAGCAGCCACTAGCTGCCTCCACTCCAGAGTGACAGAAGAAGACACCACCCTCCTACAGCATGTCGAGAGGCTATGGACACTAGAGACAATGCCCTTTAAGAACGAAAAGAAAGACATTCGTTCCAAGGAAGACATTTACGCCATAGCACTCCTCGAGCAAGGGACAAAGAGAGTCAAAGTCAATGGAGTGATGAGATACGCAACTCCACTCTTGAGGCGAGAGGGTATGCCCACCTTCCACGCCCCAAAAGAAGCGACGGAGCGGTATCTATTGAACACAGAGCGGCGCCTAGCCAGAGACCCCGCTCAAGAGACTGTGTACCGCGCTGAGATTAACAAGCTAATCACAGCGGGACACATAAAGAAAATTGACAACCAGAGGCGACGACAACAACCGTGGGAGAACCATCCAACCCAGCCCACAGACATCCCCAAGAAAGTGGAGCAGGGGACCACGAAGGAGACTGACCAAGGAGACACTGACGAAGAGGAGATCAACCTTTTGACAGCCTCCACCCCGGCACTGCAGACCAAACCCATCACCTGCAGATGGGAACCAAGTCCCCGACCATCAAGGTGGATTCCCATGACAAGATTGTCATCCGTGTGAAAAAGAGCGTCCTACTGACTAGCCACTACACCGGCGGGCCCTCGCCCTCCATCAAGTGGTACCGCAATGACGAGGAGAGGACAGCGAAACCAGCACAACACATTCAAAAACGCCCTGACCACCATGTCTCTGGGCCTGATGGGAGCCAAGCGTGAGCACAGTGGCAGACATGTGATGGTGGTGGAGAACAACATAGGCTGCAGGAAAAGACCACTATAGTTGACTGCTACCGGTGACCCTTGACAAGGTACACAGGGAGCGGACGGCGACCTCCTGTAGGCCCCCTCTGAATGAACGACGACCAGTGAATGTTCCCGACTGCATCGTCAAGAAGAGACATCATCAGAGACCTGTAGACCAAGAGACTTCTGAACACACATTGTCCACATTGTTATGTATGTATTTAATTTTTACTGTGTTACTGTTTGGCCCTGCCACACAACAGACCGAGAACAGATGATCAACACGACACAGCAACTGTCAGATTCACAAACAAGAACTGTTTCACAGAGTTCATATGTATCTGGAAAATTATGGACTAAGAATATGATGAAATACAATCAGTAAGATTGCATTAACCAATTTTATAATAGCAATGAGAAATGATCAGAGAGTCACATTGCAAAATGCTATTGTTAAACAGGGCAGAACCAGTTGGGTTGTTCCAAGACACCAAGTTTGGTTACTGTATTACATCACATTTGAATTACTTAGGTTACAAAATTGTATTGTCAGACAAGAAAGAATCAGTTGTTTTATTCTTTCATAGAAGAGGACATGTAACGTTGTTTTGCACCTGTATGGTGAACCATTGATAGTATATGCACTAGAATTACATACAGAAGCGATGCATAAGACGTTTTATCTCCTCATTTATAGAGAAGAAATGGAGAAAATTGCCTGATTCTAAGTAAAGACCAACAAAACTGAGGCAATCACAGATGAAAGTGACACTCAAACTCAGGTTAAATACAACTGGATCCTAAGTAATTTAATCATGTTAGTTTTATTAACCACCAGGTTAACGGTTGTTAAAATGTTTTTGTACACATTAGCCTTATGTGCAAATCCTATTCCTAATAATTATGCACACGATTTTGTTTTTCACCCTGTGCACTCTGACCACACAGAGACAGTGCTCACATGTATGTAATAGTTGTATTACTATGCCTGTATGCACAACCATCACATTAGCTCCCCTGAATCACGACATGAACGACTGAAGGTATGCCAAGATATTTGCACAGCTATAGCTTCTAATGATTATGTTAATTGTTGTTTGATATCAGAGTTGAGGACCACTCATTGATATAGATATTTTGAGCGATTAATAAAAGAAAATGGTGATATCTATTCCCACATCTCTGATATCAAAATAACACAGACCGCAGTCCAGTCGATCATGTCATGAATCAAGTATGTAAATAATACTATTTTAAACTATTAGGCCAACCAACAGAACACATTGGCCAACATTTTCATTATTTTAATTATTTTCTATTTTCTGATAACCGATGGATTACATCGGTCCCCACTTTTACCTGTTCCAAACAATCCTGGTATATTATACATTAATCTCACCCACATTATAAGAAAGAAAAGTGAGTATTGTGGTATAATATATTGTCCTCATGTAAATATATCCCCCTCCCCTGTATCCCCTTACCTATGCCCCCCCCCTCTCTGTGGAATAAGATATCCCCCTCCCCTGTATCCCCTTACCTGTGCCCCCCCCCCCTCTCTGTGGAATCACCCCCCTCCCCTGTGTCCCCAAACCTGTACCCCCTCCCCCCCATCTGACCTATCAAATGGGACCACACCCCCTCCTGTTAACTATATAGATCTCCTCTTGAGATCTATCTGGGTCTTTTACCTGGGTCACTTCAGCTGACTACCTGGGGAGAGCCCCTCAGCCATTCTCTCTATGTAATCTATCTGTTTGGTTAATAAACCCTTGTTATTATCCAATCCTCGGTTGACTGAGCACATTCTTCATCAGGATATCCACAAATATCCCACAGTGGAATTACAAGGTGGTTCATCAAAGGCAATTGTGCTGAGTCAGGTGGGTTGTTATGTCGGGAGTCATTTCAGTCACGAGGGATAATTGGTTGTTGCTCCCAGTATGTACCTGTATCTGTCACCAAATCAGTCTATAGGAGTAATTCCATGTTTCAAATAAGAATGAATTAAATTAAATGTGATTATTATCATTGCTTATGCTGCTGTTTTCTTTTTTAATACTATTTTTATTGCTTTCTTTTTTTGTCCTATTTGATGTGACAATAATGAAACAGATTCTAATTCTGATTCTGAATATCCCCCTTAGAACATAAAGGGAAATATATAACCTATGTGTTAAATTATACATCTGTTTTGGGTATAATCTTAACATGGCATTCCTTTCTAATTAACACCAACAATATAACTCAACCACTCTCAGCTACTATAACTCAACCACTATCAGCTACTATAACTCAACCACTCTCAGCTACTATAACTCAACTACTATAACTCAACTACTATAACTCAACTACTATAACTCAACTACTATAACTCAACTACTACAACTACTATAACTCAACTACTATAACTCAACTACTATAACTCAACTACTATAACTCAACTACTACAACTACTATAACTCAACCACTCACAACTACTATAACTCAACCACTCACAACTACTATAACTCAACCACTCTCAACTACTATAACTCAACTACTATAACTCAACTACTATAACTCAACTACTATAACTCAACCACTCTCAACTACTATAACTCAACCACTCTCAACTACTATAACTCAACTACTATAACTCAACCACTCTCAACTACTATAACTCAACCACTCACAACTACTATAACTCAACCACTCTCAACTACTATAACTCAACCACTCTCAACTACTATAACTCAACCACTCACAACTACAATAACTCAACCACTCTCAACTACTATAACTCAACTACTATAACTCAACTACTATAACTCAACCACTCTCAACTACTATAACTCAACCACTCACAACTACTATAACTCAACCACTCTCAACTACTATAACTCAACCACTATAACTCAACCACTCTCAACTACTATAACTCAACCACTATAACTCAACCACTCACAACTACTATAACTCAACCACTATAACTCAACCACTCACAACTACTATAACTCAACCACTATAACTCAACCACTCTCAACTACTATAACTCAACTACTATAACTCAACCACTCTCAACTACTATAACTCAACTACTATAACTCAACTACTATAACTCAACCACTCTCAACTACTATAACTCAACCACTCTCAACTACTACAACTCAACCACTCTCAACTACTATATATATATTTTAATTACATTTTTTATTTAGCCTTTATTTAACCAAGTTTGTCCCAATTGAGATCCAGGATCTCTTTTACAAGGGAGACCTGGCCAAGAATTAGCAGCAACGCAAAGTTTCAACATACACACATTGACATTACAGATAAAAGTAACATTACAAAATGGTAAAATAAAACATTTGCACACAGAAAACGTGGTTACAATAAGCTTCACCATAGCCTTAAATAAATTTAGTGTTACCAAGCTTTGGATCTTCAGATCGGACTGGAGATTGTTCCATGCAGTAGGTGCGGAAAACCTAAAATTTCTTTCCCATTTCTGTTCGGACATTGGGAACAGCAAAGTGCATACAAATCCTTCAAACGGAGATTGTAATTTCCACCATTCAACTTTAAAAGAGACGATAAATAAATCGGAACCATACCAAGAATGGCCTGCAGTGCACGGCCACAGTCTCCAAATAATCCCCCCCCCCCCCCCCCCTAGGTCTGCTGAAGATCAGATACATGACACCCCCTAGCTGTCGCCTCTGGGCACTACATCGCCCACACTCACTCTCCGTATGCTCCATCCACCCCGACCTGTTGACCTGTCTGCCTCCCACAAGGTGGGTTCCTCGGCTCTCTCTACCAGCCTGGGTCATCCTTCTGCGTGTCAGGGTCCCAATATCGCCCCACAATACTACAAATCAATCTTCCAGATATCCTGCAGTACCCATGGCTTAAGTCCTAGGAGGGGGGGGGGGGGGGGCAGCCTGTCAATCGTAATTGTGTTTTAGCGAGTTTAAAGAAAGGCAGGAGTCTAAACACGTCATAGTCACTTGTCAGCTCCTGTATGAGCCACATAATTACTGACTGCTGCTGTTAATTTTCTTAAAATAATGTGCAGTTTTTATTTATTAATTTTTTGTGGGTTTTGTTTTTTTGTTTATTGTAATTGCTGTGTTGTTGACACGTCTGGGGACTACAAATGTGCCTCTTGGCTAACTCTGACACCGGTAATTATATCGAAGTGCGAACTGGAATGTTGATTGACGTGTATTGCCCCTCCCAAATAAGTAGTAAATTATTATTATTATTACTTGCAACGTCTATGTATGCATCACACCTCTGTTTTCATCTCCTACCTTCGGCCTCTCCAGAAGAAAATTATAAGATGTTAGAAGTTGTTAGAATAAGATAATTATTACACATTATTAATGCTGTGTCAGTTTGGGAAATGTATTCGCGATGGAGACGTGCTTCTTGTCTCCAGCAATGGAGGGTAAACGAGAGACTGGCGGTCACGGCTATAAGTGGGGTAAGAATTGATGAAGATCACAATGTTAAATGTATTGAACAGTGTTGTAGTCGAGTCACTAAATCTCGAGTCCGAGTCGAGTCTCGAGTCCCGAGTGGTCGAGTCCGAATCCAAGTCCAAGTCACCAAAGAAGAGCACATTGACTGCCACGCTGTTTTCCCATCTTTACTCCCTGGCGCCAGCGTTGTTGACCATTTTCACGATGTTTGCGGACCCATCGTATATTCTATATTATAGCTATGGAGACAATAGTATGGCTCATTTGACAGGCACTATTTATAGTCCAACATGGACAAACCAGTTAATTTCTACATCCTTTCGTTTGTGCGCTATTCCATCGCCCCTTCAAAATAATCCAGTCTCATTTTCTAGATAGTGAGATAGGACGTGTTATATGCATATGCGCAAATCGTTCTGGTTGCTCCCCATTACCAGAGTCCGAGTCCAAGTCATCAAGATTGAGTCCACTCCACAGATGTCTGTTGAAGTTTGAGGTTGTAATGTCCCAGTCTTCTCTTCAATAGTTGGTTTACATATCGAACATCTATTAGTGGTCTTGCTGGAATTTGATGTTAAATCCGTGTAAGCAAAGCGCACATTTCGGGGCGTCTCTTATAGGGATCTTAAGTACTGAACGTGAGGGTATCGACGTGAATCTGCATGTAGGTGGAACACACGTGTCTGCCCTTTCACAAAATTAAATAATGTTACGGTATCAATATCTTATGCCAAATGATTAGGGCGTATTACAAAAAAAAAGATAACGAAATAACTGTATATATCAATTAACAAGTCCGAGTCCTCGTCTACACCTTCCAAGTCAGAATGCAGTCAATGCTCGAGTCCAAGTCGAGTCACAAGTCCTGAAAATCAGTCCAGGACTCGGACTCGATAATTACAGTTTCAGTTTGATATCACAACTACCATGCGATCCAACACAGTGACCATCAATTAGATTGGAATGTTTTTTCCATAGCTGAGCAGATATATTGTAACCAAAATCAATATGAGGTCAAGCTGATTATCATGGCCAATCACAGTTGGAAAGAGTGCATGAAAATGGTCCTTGGAGACTAAATCAAGATTGAATTGCGTTCGCACACCTCGCGGTATAGCACCCGAGGTGTTGCGCGACCGGGTGGTACATTGTGGAGCTTTTTTTTGGGGGGGGGGGGGGGGGGCCTGAAAGAAGAACGCCGCCCGCAAATTCATATATAGTAGTGATGCACCGATGTGAAAATTGTGGCCGATACCGATAACCGATATTAATATTGCTGTTCTGGCCGATACCGATATTTACCGATGTCGATATCTCTGTATAGAAAACACTTTTTTATGATAATCAAATAAAGAGCTATTTTCCAAAACGCAAACATTTTTTACTTTTGTAACTTATTTTCAGAAATGACTGATATTTTGAAACTATTTAAGGCCAAAACATGTAAAAATAAAAAAAAAAGATAAAAAAAAAGAAACAAAAAAAAGAAAAAAAAAAATAATATCGGCCCTATCTTGATATCGGTCCGATACCGATGTGTAAAAAAACGGCCATATCGGCCGATATTATATCGGCGGCCGATATATCGTGCATCACTAATATATAGTATTACTACGGCCTGGGACACAGTACGATCATTATTTAGCATGATAAACTATCTTCCAAACTCTATGGACTCTCTCCCAACTCTCTCTGGAGCAGCTCTAGACTCTACAGCCAGTGTTATAGTCGAGTCACTAAATCTCGAGTCTGAGTCGAGTCTCGAGTCCCCAAGTGGTCGAGTCCGAGTCCAAGTCTGAGTCACCAAAGAAGAGCACATTGACTGCCACGCTGTTTTCCCATCTTTACTCCCTGGCGCCAGCGTTGTTGACCATTTTCACGATGTTTGCGGACCCATCGTATATTCTATATTATAGCTATGGAGACAATAGTATGGCTCATTTGACAGGCACTATTTATAGTCCAACATGGACAAACCAGTTCATTTCTACATACTTTCGTTTGTGCGCTATTCCACGCTAAACATCGCCCCTTCAAAATAATCCAGTCTCGTTTTCTAGATAGTGAGATATGACGTGTTATATGCATATGCGCAAATCGTTCGGGTTGCTCGCCTGAAACCTATATTATTTCCAAATCAAAGGTATATACCAATATAGATGTTTCTTCACAAAATCATCAAGGGGGGGGGGGGGGTCGTTTTACGAAGCTGCGATCATTACCAAAAGCATGTTTTAGGTTCGGTAAAATACGACGCTGTGATCAATACAAAAGCATGTTTTAGGTTCGGTAAAATAGACCTAAAATAGACCTTACCTTAGTCAGAAGGTACTCCAAAATGAATAATCCCAGTAGTTCCATTGCGATTGCCATTACTGGTGTGCATTGGGCCTGGCCTATAATACGGGAAACAATAGGTTTCAGGCAAGCAAATCGGCGACAGATAGCTGTGTGCTGATTCACTTTGAGGGGGAAGGGATTCCTGCAGTCGGAGGGACTGAGGCACTGAAAGACAACTGAGAGACCCAGCTCAAAAGGTAGGCGATACTGCCACCTGTCGGGATTCGATCGTCATTGCAATTATAACTTAGACAGCGGTGCCAGGGAGACACAGGCAGGTCCGCGTGAGTGTTTAGAATGGGAAAATCGAAAACAAAAACAAAAGATTATCTAAACCCGAGAAATCTCGGGTTTGGCGCAGAAAGAGCTAATTAACAAGTCCTTGTCTACACCTTCCGATTCTGAATGCAGTCAATGCTTGAGTCCAAGTCCGAGTCATCAGTACTCAAGTCCAAGTCGAGTCACGACTCACAAGTCCTGAAAATCAGTCCAGGACTCGAGTACTACAACACTGTCTACAGCTATAGGTGTTACCTGTTGACATCATACTGTACATTTCAATCTCCACTCTATCTGGAGCAGCTCTGGACTCTACAGCTATAGATGTTACCTGCTGACCCATCATACTGGACGTTTGAAACTCATGTCTCTGATGGCTGGGTTTAGATTAGATTAGATTAGATTAGATTACATTACATTACATTAAAATGTATTGTCATTATACAGCACAAGTACAGTGCAACGAAAAGAGGTTTGCACTATGGTTGGATGCCAAACCTCTTTTCGTTGTACTGTATAATGACTTCAATCTAATCTAGTCTAATCTAAGCCCAGACAGAGTTGTGGGAAAGAGTTTTTCATGTTCACACATGTAGATTGGACTGTCCCAAGGCCGTATGCATACTATATGCATGGTTTCTTAAATTGGCATTACCCTTTGAAGTCCTTGAAGAGGATTTTATTCTTATTTTTAAATGTTTACAAGACAATAACATAACTGCAGTCATGAAGGTGTAACTATGCTCTTGGGGGGGTTTCTGACGTCAAATGGGTGTAATAAAGAATTGCCTGTCAAATGAAATCAATTTGACTAAAAGAATATGTGATATTTGATATTGTGATAAAATTATGATAATTGTGATAATTTCACAATAATCATAATTTAAATGAGCAGTGAGGTTCTTGACAATAACCATCATTTATCTTTCCCTCGGGTAGCACTTGTGTTGTGTTTCAGGCTGCCGTACTACACACTCAAATCCATTACATTGCCTGGTATGAACTGTCTTCCGTGCAACGACTACTACTATGCTGCAGTACTGTATGCTACCACTGCTAAAGTCTGTCTAAGGAGAAGTCAGTTCATTCTGCTGCCATTCTGATAACAGCAACTAAATGGTGGTAAATAAATGGTAAATGGTGCATTCATATAACAGATTTTTATCCAAAGCGCTTTACAATTTGTTGCTCACATTTTACCCATTCACTCACACATTCACACACCAATGGCGGAGGCGACCGCATGCAAGGTGCCGACCTGCTCATCGGGAGCAGTTAGGGGTTAAGTGTCTTGCTCAAGGACACTTCGGCGCACTGCCCGGGAGGAGCGGGAATCAAACCGGGAACCTCCGGATTACCAGACGACTGCCCTACCTCCCTATCCACTGTCGGCCCTAACAAGTAACAACTAACAAGACTAACAAGACCTGAGCCCTGTCTCTTTGAAGGGGGAGTCCATATCTAAGATTCTGTCATACATACTATTGTTGTTGTTTTTTCATATTTGAAGTTACTGGTAAACACAGAATCAATTAATTTGATCAAAAAGGGACAATTCTATGAGAGAAAAATGCCCTTTTCCCCCCACTTAGACCAGTTTCTACACCATGCGCCATCCAGTCGTTTCTGCCACAGAGTCCTTAGTTACCATGGCAACCACTCGCCCCCCGAGATTCCCATTATTTTGGCAGAGATCATGTCGTAATACATTTGTATTATTATTTATTTAACCTTTATTTAGCCAGGTAAGTCTCATTGAGATTAATAATCGCTTTTGCAAGAGACCCGGTCAAGACAGCAGCATTTAAAGTATCCATTAAAGTTACAGACACTGCCACATAAAACAAATGGAGAATAATATACAAAACACTTTAAAAGTCAAGTGTTCAGGGGGCCGGGGGATAGTGAGATATTCAGAAACAGAGACGGCTCCCGGCTGACTCTGTTTCCAGGTCTTTCATTAATGTTTTAAATTCATCAAAAGTCATCCGATTTTACAGCCGCACGTTAGCTTGCAGCGTGTTCCAGGAACAGCGATGCGTTGCTCATGGGACGAGATTGCACTCCCGGCAACCTATAAGTTTTGTGAGCAGAAGCGCGTGCACGCACGTGCACACAGGAATGCGCTGCACTCGACTGATGCGCCAACTCGCAGTACACACCTGGCTACTTTGCATATCAATAGCGGCGGTCGTCAGGTGTTACATTCCATTCGTAGAGGCAATTAGGCATTGTTTTTAGTCTGTCCTTATGCGAGGGAACATTTATGCGCATGCGCGGGAGGGAGCGCGCGTGCATGTGGCGTCATTAGCGTGCGTGCAGCCTGTGTTGATATGAGCATCGCAACACTGTCCAGGAAGAAGTGGCGGGATACCTGGTAAGAGCTAACTTACCTAGTTCTACACTGACCTCGAGTACAGATAACAAGTACAGGTCAGACGGGCGTATAGGCTAGCTGCCAATGTTGCGTGATATGAAAGTGTGTTACATTTTATAATTATAATTTTACAATTATAATTTTCCTCAACATAAAAAAATAAGTATTTTCTCTGAATATGTTTGTTTTGTAGAAAGTAGCTTCATTGTCGCTGCCATCTTTAGTGTTACCGATTTCTCCATTTAAAGTGTGTCTCAAAGAGTGTCTCTCTGCTACTACTAATACTACAACTATTGTATAAGGAAAAACCATGAACCCCAATGGAGGCCTTTCATGGAATGTTTAAAATGCCCATTTACCCTCCATGTTGGAAGAAACAACGGTTGCCATGTGCACAACCACGGTTGCTATGAGAAATATATCAACATACATTTAAAAAAATTGGTGTTTTATTACTGGATCTCATAAACAAATCACAGTCGAACAGTAATATCATGCTTTTCCAATGTTTTACCTACTCCATCACTGCACGGAAATTGTACATTTTCTTTAAAAGGTGGTTACCAAATGGTTACAGGCAGCCATGTTGGACGAGAGGGAACAACACAAAAATTCCGTGCAAGGCCTCTATGTCCTTGTATGACAGCGAGCCAGTTTAATGTAATATGTAATAACGTATTCTCTATAGCCTATAGAACTTTTACGAGGGGACACCCATTGCTGAAGGAGCAGTCTGCAGCAGTAATATATATAATGCTTTGGAACGGCATTGGTGAAACGGTTCTAATTGAGTATGGATGCGAATAAGGATGCAGCTATTTACAATCAGAGAGAGGGGGCTGACTAATTAAATGTGTCCCATTTCTAATCCTCCTATACCTACTTATACACCTGCAGATAACCCATATAACTATGTTGTACTGTACATGCATGTATAATAATTCTGTACCGTATATATATAAATGTATTCTTACAGTATATATATATATATCCACATCTGTCTGTACATACTGTACTTGCACATAATCCTTTTTATACATCTGTAGATACTATATCTATATCTGTACATATCCCTAGTAGCCAGCATGACTACTACTATAGTGTCTTTATACCTGTATCACTGACTGTACATATTAATTGTACAAGTCTGTATATATACATTTGATTAGCACCAGTAGTACTAATTTATATATTTTATATGTAGTTTAATCACCTGTACATTGTATATTACTATTGCACTTTACTGTTACATTTGCACTCTGGTTGGATGCCAAACTTATTTTCGTTGTACTACTTGTGCTGTATAATGACAATACATTTGAATCTAATCTAGTTTCCTTGTATTCTCATGATTTACATTATGGTCAAAGCCACAGCTCCTTGGCCGCATGGTTGACATTTAATGATAACCACCTGCTTTTTTTATTAGTCACTTATTCTTTACGATCAAGGTCTGCAATCGCATGCTATGAATTGACAATATCAGAGGCATGATAGAGGATCATTAGGGGCAAATAAACTCACGAGTGCAAAGGTGAAAAAAGGCCACATCGACCACAAGGATGTATGTGATATGGGCATTTGTGTGGTTGAGGGTCGGTTTTGACCTTTTGAGTAGGCTGTACACAATTTTGCCGACATTATATTGGTCATCTCCACAAATGAATAATGGAAATAGGCGTTACTTTATAGATGGGTGGTTCAACTTGCCTCGATCCATGTCTCACGCGCTCTCCTTCCCCTCACACTTGCTCCCAACACACTGACCCCATGCAGCCAGGCAGTGACTCACCTTCAGTGTGCACCGCCGACACATAGGTCCAGTTGTAGCGTTTGACGATGTCCAGCATGGCCCGGGCCTGCAGCGTGTCTGAGGGCACGACCCTCAGGAAGTACTTGAACAGAGTCTTGTCGCTCAGGTCGATGCTGGTGGCGGAGTATGCGATCTGCGGGATGTTGAACAACTGCAGCAGGTTCTGCACCTGGATGGCCACCGAGCTGGACCCCGGCCCGATCACCCCGGCGATGGGCTTCTTGGTGGGCGGCGGCTGGTTGGACGCCGCGTCGTCGATGCAAAACTTGGACGCGCCGTCCTTGTCGTCCCGGATGGAGATGAGCGAGTCCCGGATGAACTCGATGCTCTGCTCCAGGGCCACGGAGGAGTGCCAGCAGGAGTCGCGGATCTCGCAGCCCAGGCTGATATTGGGCAGCAGGTCGGGGTCGCTGTTGATGGCGGTCCAGCGCGTGGAACATGGCCTCCACCCTCTGGATGCCGTACTGCTCGCGGACGTCGCCGCACTTCCGCTCGGGCCACTTTCTCCCGCCGACGGCTGGTGGTGGATGGAGAAGAGGGCGCCGATGATCACGTCGCCGTCCATGCGGGCCACGGAGCGAGGCGCGGCGCGGGGCACCACCGATCGCTCGTAGACGCCGCTGCCGTGAGCTGAGCGCACGAGGAGGACATCGAAGAGCAGCAGGGCGGGGAGACACAGCAGGGGCGTGAAGGAACCCATCTTTACGCGTGGTGGTGCCATATTATTCCACATCGCGTGATGATGAGCAGTGCCACCACCTGTGCGCGGGCATTATTATCTGCTCGTGCGGCTGGCAGTCGATTAACCGAGACGTTAGGCTTGTCAGAGTCAGTGTATATCCACGTTTATTATTAACCCAGTGACCATGATCGGTGATGAGCACAATGCTGGAGCGTATCCACGACGCACACCTGCAGAGGGGGTAAGAATGATAAGCAGCCGTGAAATGCATGTCGATATACAAACCACGGTTGCCGATCAAAAAAACAAAAAACCTAGTGCCTTCCAGGCTATAACAAGTGTGCCTTCAAGATAACATTGTAACGTGTACTCCACACAGTGTATATATATTCTTGGTTTTGATGTGAAAACTTGAAACAATATTTCGTTATTGATTATTATTATGGCCATGCAGTGACAGAACAGAAGGCACATCGTTCACTGTCCATTGAGGAAATCTGACAGGAGCTGCGCGGCTGAGACCAGTTTCAGCACCCTGGACAGCGCACCCTGGAACTCTGCTGGAATGCCTTTGGGACAGGTGGCTGACAGACAGCCAGGCTATTATACATGATATACAAATGATTTGAACAATATGTCGATTTTTTTTCACAAGTTGTCTCGGCAGTCCTGTGTCGTGGCTATATGGTGTGAATTTCAAATATCACCGCGGCGTGCACTGATTTGCGTGCAAATCCGTTTAATTGATGCACTATGTTGTATTATAAATGCAGCCGGCATTGTACTGCCGCCGTCGTCGTCATCTCAATTAAATCTAAATTAAATGCAGTGGTGCAATAGAAATAAAAACATATACATGTCCATGCAGGGCTGTGTCAAATATGTCCTATGGAAACTGTCACACCTTGCATTCCACCCTGTCGCTCTTGTCGTTTGTTAAAGAATCAAGGAGCAAAAAAATCAAACTTGGGA